>NC_056746.1:875145345-875402845 GCF_019279795.1 Protopterus annectens | reverse complement strand
ATCATCCCACTGAATTGTCAGCAATACACAACTGTCATGGGACCAGACCAAATATATGAGGCAGACAACTGTGTGTCCTATGAACAATTGGAGGGTTGAGACCTATGAGCAGAGCTATTTAACATTAGGGAAACTACACTGAGATGACAAGCATGTCACCAAGTACCATCCAAAATACAGTCAGGAAAACACATCATTACCCCAAAGCAACTTTGGGGAATTACATATGCATCAGCTACTACAGCATGCACTACAGGGAATGAACTGTACTGACAAACAGACACAGGTGTTAAAGTGCATACACACAACCAATTGCACCACAGTCACAGCTACATACCAATAAGCCTACCAAATACTACAGTATAATGGCTGTGTGGACAGATATATCCTCAATGAGAGTCACACAATACCCCCTACATATACTGTGCCAGGTCATAGTGTATCCGGAATTATGTGGTGGTATGGGACATGTCTCAAAATGCCCATACAAACATATACTGCTGATGGACCACCCATAACTGGAGCAGCTTGCACAGTTAGATACAAAAGGACCCATGCCACTGACATCTGCCCACTACACAGTCCAACTAATAAGTAAACAGTACGCTGCTACAAAATCATGATAGGCCATACACAATGGCCAGACATACACCGACCTCTTAGCAAAACAACTAAAATGACTGAAGATAGTGAACAGAAAGACAACCAGCCAGTACTTCATACTAATTTAATGCACTCTGATGTCTTGGTCAAATTCTTCAAGGTGTAAAACATTATAAAAAATACTTGCCTTAAATGCAAGAAGCAATTAACACTTAATTACATATTTAAATACACAGCCTCCAATTACACTCCTCATTAACCCCCTAGGGGATAAAGTATAAAATTTAAAATGTAAATTGATTCTGTACATAACAATTGTTCTTTTATAACTGTTTGATCAAATTGAGAAACAGACTTTTTCCAAAACTGTACCTTGTAACCCACTACTGTCCCCGTGGTGAGATTTATTAAAATGTACAGCTATAGAACTGTCTTCTTTCTTATTAGTAATATCTCTCACATTTTCTAACAGGCTAATTTTAAAGCACTTCTTACTCTCCCCCACATAAAATTTGTTACAAGGGCATCTAAGAGCATCCTCTATATACCAACCTCTTGACTGTACAGCATTCCACATGCTGGCCAGCCTTTGCCCTCATATTTATGGCCCCTACCCCACAACATGTGTGGGATTCCACAACATCACTGGGATGATATCAGGAATGACAGTATTAAATAATGATAGTCCATACCTATCAACCTCTTACTGCATGACATCTGGACAAAGCCTGACATAATTGGGGGACAGAGGCCCAAAAACAGGGGTGTATTTAAATACTGCTGTTATACACTGAGAAAGTTGCTGGTGTTACTGAGTTTGTTGTAACATATCTTTTCTAAGGGATATGAAGTCAGAAACACAAATGGATGTTGATATTTACTGACTGCAATCCCCAGAGTATTCTACAGATTTGCCAAGGACAACAATTGTCTGGGGAACAGACCAAATATAAAAGGCAAACCTCTGGCCATTATGTGGATAGTCCTACAGTTGAGAGCTATGCAGAGACACATAATGTTGTCAGACTGAAATCCATGCAGAACTAGCATGTCCAGACAAACCCTGTTAAACTAGCATTATTCAAACCATATAACAGCAATACTCACATTCTGCCCCTAAGTCTGGAAACTTCTCCATCATTTAGTTGGCCTGGCTCCGCAACTCTTGTTGTAAGAGGTATTCCCACCTGCTGTCTGTAACACTGTAGCTCACACACCTTGATGATGTCCTCTTCACAGGCAAAGTAAAGGGCCAGTACCCACATGAACTACTCAATTATAGGAGTGTGTTGCCTTGACAATGGCTATTGGAATAACTACACAGCTGCTCTACATGCAATTAGCAAGTGGGGAACACCAATTGGTGCACAGGCCATCACCTGGTCATGAGGATTACTTACAAAAGTCAAGCTGTCACATATTCAAACCAGGTCTATACCTCTAGCTGAGAGACACAGACAAACCGAGAGAAAAAGAGAGAAAGACTGTACATCAACAGTCAAAACCAAATATAGTATCTTACCCAATCTACTTCCAAAAAAGGTATGTGAAACAAGTAAGCATGTAATTAAATGCAGTAGGTGGTCTGTAATAATGAAAAATAGGAAGTTGAAAGAATATGTCTCAACAAGACTTGCTGCACTGATATACTGCTGAATAGCACCTATAGCCATAGCATCTAGCTCTATCTGCAGTGACATAGGTCACAGCTCAGGCCCCTGACTCACCCCAGAAAAGGACAACTTACATCTGGCAACTACTGGAGTTTCTGTCAAACCCTACTGACTGTGCCACTGCTAGGCCAGCTTCTGGTATGTTGTACATATCCATATGTTACCTGTGAGTATAACTATGATACACGTTTGTCATGTAAATCTAAGAGACCTCTACAGAGCATGTGCATAGTAAAGTACTATAGCAGAAGTGTGCATTGAACTGCACGTGATATAATGAGGTCATACCATTCAACTGTACAGTGTTCCGCTGGACAATAAGCACATGTGCCTGATATCTGTAGTCAGTTACACTTAGAGTTGTGTTATGTCAGGCAAACCACTGGCAAGTATGTGAACACTGACATTGTAACATAATAGCCTAGTTATGAATGTCAGACATCCTCCAGGTTATTACTGTGATGGCAAAGCCTACTGTGCAATCAACTTACTTATGTATGTTGCAGCAATATTAATACGGTGTCAATATTGATGTGCCTTTGCCACCCATTTATGTGTGCCATTGTCCAGATGTCCTGCTAAAACAGGTTGAGAGGTATGACTCAGCTGCAAGACTGTAAATACAGTGTGCCATACTAACATAGAACAGAAATGTATACCAGGTATCACCTGAGCACATGTATGTATGCGTATGTTTAGATGGAAGGCACAAAACAACTGACATGGGTTGCAAACAGTCAGGTAAATAAGTTGTGCATGTTGTACATGTGTGTAATATCAGTTTTCAGTGCATACAACAGACATAAATGTCTACAGCTACTGGTTTCTGCATTGCCCTGACACAGATATGGGTACTAGGATAGGCATGCTTATCAGGTTGTAATCGAGAAGTGTTCAACTGTGTTGTGACCCTCTGTCCATGCCTACCAGAAACAGCTATATGAGCACCTACATACAGTGGATATCAAAAGTGTACACACCCCTGTTAAAATGCCTGGTTTGTGTGCTTTACGAAAATGAAACCACAGAAAATCATTTCAAAATGTTTCCCACCTTGAATGTGACCCATAACCTGTACAATTCTATTGAAAAACAAACAAATCTGTTAGGGGAGAAAATATAAAACATAAAAAACTTACTTTAAGCTGGTTGCATAAATGTGCACACCCTTAAAGAAATACTTTGTTGAAGCACTTCTTCCTGTAATCACAGCATTCAGTCTTCTTGGGTACATACATGCCATCAATTATAAATGACAATGATTAACCCCAAATAATGTTCAGCTGTCCTTGTAAGATTTGTTTGACATTTACTCAGTTGCCTGCTACAGTAAAAGTCATGGTTTGCAGAGAGTTTACAAAGCATCAAAGGGATTTCATTGTGCAAAGGTATCAGTCATGAGAAGAGTAGAAAAAACTGTCCCCAACATTGGATATACCATGGAATACAGTGCAGACAGTCATCAAACAGTAGAGCAGATATGGGACAACGGTGACATTGCAAACACCTGGATGTCCATCCAAAATTGATGAAAAGATAAGATAACAACTGGCCATGGAGGTTGCCAGGAGACCTACAGCAACACTGAAGGAGCTGCAGGCATGTCTGGCAAGTACTGGTTGCGTACTACATGTGACAACAATCTCCTGTATTCCCCATATGTCTGGCCTATGGGGTAGGGTTGCAAGACAGACACCTTTTCTTACACAGAAAAACATTCAGGGCCAGACAAACATTGCCAAACACTACATCAAGTCACCCAAAAGCATGTTGTGAAATGTGTCATAGTCTGATGAGACCAAGTTTGAACCTTTGGCATACAATTCCAAAACGAATGTTTGACCCAAAACAACACTTTCCATCAACAAAAGAACACCATACCCCTAGTTAAGTATGATGGTGGCAGTATCATGGTTTATGATTGCTTTTCTTCAGCTGGAAATGGGACTTTAGTCAAGGTGGAGGTAATTATGAACAGTTCCAAATACCAATCAGTTTTGTTCCAAAACATTCATTCATCTGCTAGAAAGCTGAAGATGAAGAAGGATTTTACCTGTCAACATGACAATGACCCCAAGAATACATCCAAATCAACAAAAGAATGGCTTCATCAGATGAAAATTACAGTTTGGGAATGTCCCAGCCACATCTCAGACCTAAACCCAACAGGAAATTTGTGGGCTTACCTGAATAGGGCTGTTTACAAGAGATGCCCTCGCAAGTTGACAGATTTGGAGTGCTGTTGCAGGGAAGAGTGGGCAACTCTTGCCAAGTAAAGATGTGCCATGCTGATAGACTTCGAGCCAAGAAGACTCAATGATGTAATTATTTCAACAGGTGCTTCAACAAACTATCAGTTTAAGGGAGTGCATACTCATGCAACCAGCATATTGTACTTATTTTTAATTTGCATGTGTTTTCCCCTAACAGATTATGTTTGTCAATTGAATTGTACAAGCTATAGGTCACATTAAAGGAGGGAATTGTTTTGAAATGAGTTATTGTGGTGTCATGTTTGAATAGCACAAAGATCAGGCATTGTAGCATGGGTGTATACACTTTATATATCCACTGTAGCTGTATGGACCCAACAATACCTGAACTGTAAAACCCACCTCCACCAACGTAGAGTAATCCCCTTTAGTGGACAGCAGTAATACAGAAACCACATAATAGGTTGCTATATTTGCTGTACAGGGCCACTTAGGTGCAGGCAACAACTTAGAAGCATGTCCACCTCTATTTGAACAAGCATATTAGGTCACAGGTGAATCACTGTAAAGCTAACTATGAGTACAAATCAGACACATCCACACCACCAAGCCCAATCACAAGGCTGTCTCCACATATGTTGTCAGTCTCAGCAGCAACAACACAATTTATTTTATTTTATTTATTTTTATTTTATTTTACATTTGTTAACCGGGGGTGTCTGACTGAGCCAAAAAGGCCCTTTTTCAGCAGAAGCCCGGGGAGAAAAGCTCCACAAAGAAAAATTACAGACACATTTAGTTATTTAGACATAATCAGTATACACACAAATTACAAGAGACATGTTTTAGTGGCATGTGCACAACAAACAGTTAGTGGAAGAACAATCAAAAAAGATATTAATTTTAAAAATAAAGGTAAGTAATAGATTTGTGGTGTACAGCTGAACTTTGGAATGTAGGTAGAATACATACATAGTACACAGGTACAGTACATACATTGTAGATTAGCCAGTGTTTGTGAGTAAGATTGAAAAACTATTATAAATTGCTCTAGATTTAGTATGCACATGTTATCCGCTTTCACTAGCCTGGGGAGCAATCATGGCACTGCCAACTTTGCTTGAGATGTTGCCTGATGAGGTCTTTAAAAGAGGCTTTGGATGATGTGTTTTGAATGCTAGTAGGGACAGAGTTCCATTTTTTAGCCACTGAACTACAATATAGTGCATCTCCAAAGCTATTGTAGCTGTTGGTGACTTCTAGTAGTAGTTTGCTTGATGATCTAAGAGGCCTTTTGGCTGAGTGATGTTGTACTAGGTTTTTGTCCAATTTACCATGTACTGATGGTCAATCACACCTCATGCACACAAGCCATGGCTATAGGCAGCCTACATCAGACAGGTTAAGTAGTAACTTTACCCCCCTGTCCCCCCATCTGTATAGGTGGATATGCACATCACCTGCACCCCACCCCTCATCAGCAGTGAACAGGTACATATTGCCTACCAAAAGGCAACAACACTAAGTCTCCATGGGGCCTGATAACATCCTGTCGCATCCTATATGAACTCAAACATGTGCTCCCAGCTCCATCGCAGACTGTAGTCAAACTCAGCCTCAGCACAATCCACAATCCGTAACTCATTGGGGGGAATATGACACATCAGGGTCAGGAGTGCAAAATAAGCTGATACTGTGCTGATAGATCACAGGAGTATGGTGTAGTTGTGACTGGTGGCTACAAATATCCACTGTTGATGAGCAATTTCTGTCCATACTGTTGCTAACTGTATGATGTCCTGTGATGTGTTTCTCTTTTTATGTCTTCCAGGTAAAATCCAGCATGCGAGGCATCCGCCCTTCACAGAGACAGAGACAACTCTGATTATTGCAACCATCATTGATAACCATGCTGTAATGTTTGGCCATACACAACAACATCTGCAGAAGAGGACCAGCCTGTGAAATGACCTCATCCACAGGGTAAATGATATCGGCCTGCACACATGAACATATGAGCAGGTCTGGCATCATGCAAATGACCTCATATGCAAAGGGCTGCTGCTGTAGCTGGGGACCACACAGTCACAGGTGGGAGCCCAGCCATGCAACCCCCACTGACACCCACCAAGGAGCTCCTCACCATCCTTGGGTCACCCATCCCAGTACAACATTGGGGTACAGACCCCCACATGCTGGAGGTGGGTGGTACCCAGACAATGGACAAGGAGTGTGCAGGTAAGGCCACAGTGGATATTATTAGACTAGTCTAGTAGACATACTTGCATCTGTAGAGTATCTATGTGCATGTCAGGTCAGATTGCAGTTGTGGATGGGGTTTTCTAATGCACAGAACTGCACATCTATGGTGAAGGACAGCAAATTGTGCAGTATTAGGAGTTGTACTGTAAATGTGCAGACATGCTGCATCCATCATGTACTAATGCCACATGTGAGTCTGCTGACAATAACTCTATCCTACAACTACATAGTTCCCTCTGGTCTGCATGTGACCCAGCAGCCTGAAGCTGGTGAGTATGGAATTGTTCTGTTCTGGTTTGCCAATACCCCATGCATGTAAAGGGCATGGAATTTATCATGCACACAACTGTCAGTCATAACCGTATTGCTTTATATGCATGTTCACTTGTGGTGGGGTTAACTGCATTGCATCACAGTGGTCAATACATGGGCCTATCTGAAGAGAATGCAACATTCCTGTAGCATACCTCACATCCTGTCAATGCAAAACTTCTGGACAGAGACCAGCAAAATGGGGGGACAAATGGCCTAAGGTAGGGACCTGTGTGAAACATTACTCTTATACAGTGGATATTAACAGTGTACGCACTCCTGTTAAGATGCCAGGTGTTTGTGATATATACAAATTGAAACCACAAAATGTCATTCCACACCTTTTCCAACCTTTAATGTTACCCATAATATGAACAATTCACTTGTAAAACCAACCAATCTGTTGAGCACTGAATATGGAATATACAAACATTACAATAAGCTGGATGCATATGTGTGCACACCCTTCAGATAATATTTTATTGTAGCACCTTTTGATTTACTAACAGCATTCAGTCTGCTTGGGTACACACCTGCCATCAAGTAAAGGCACTCTGAGTAACACCAAACAACAGTCTGCTATCCAAGTAGGATATTAATGACATTTGCCCAGCTGCCTGCAACAGCAACAGCCATGACTTTCAGACAGCTTACAAAGCAGCAAGGGGATCTCATATTTGAAAGGTATCACTCAGGAGTAGGGTACAACAGCATTACCACAGCATTGCATACAACACAGAACACAATGGAGACAGTCATCAAAACCAGGATTGGATATGAGACAACAGTGCTGTTGAAAACAGCCTGATGTCCCTCCAAAACTGAAGAAAAGACATGTCCAAACCTGGTCAAGGAGGCTGCCAGGAGACATACAGCAACACTGAAGGTGTTGCAGGAATCTCTTGTAAGTACTGGTGTTATGTACTACATGTGAGAACAATCTCCCATATTCTGCATAAGTCTGGCCTATGGGATAGAGTCAGAAGATGGAAGCATTTTCCCATATCCAAAAAACATCCAGGGGTGGATGCAACTTACAACACAGCACATCAAGTCTTCCCAAAGGCATGTGTGAAAATGTGTTATGGTGTAATGAGACTATGGATTGACCTCACTGCCACAATACCAAAAAGTACTTGTGGTGCACAAGCAACACCTCTCTTCAGCTGAAGACCACCATCCCCATGGTGAATCATGCTGGTGGCAATGGCCTGCTGTGGGGGTGCTGTTCTAAAGCTAGAACTGGGCCTTTAGTCACAGTCGTGGGAATTCTGAACAGTTCAAAATAACACTCATGTCTGATCCACATCCCTCAGGCATCTGCAAGAATGCTGAGGATGGGGAGGGGTGTCAGCCTTCAACATGACAAAGACCCAAATCATACAACCAAAGCTACCTAAGAATGGCTCCACCTGAACACACTCATGGTTATTGATTGGCCCAGCCAGAGCCTAGACCTAAACCCAATAGCAAAACCCCAGTGTGACCTGAGGAGGACTGTGAACATGAGCTGCCCTTGCAAGCTGACAGAGTTGGGAGACCTTTGAAAGGAAGCGTGGCCAAATAATGCCAAACCAAGATGTGCCATGTTGATAGACCCCTTCCCAAGAAGAGTGAATGCTGTAAGTCACTTGCAACGTGCTTCAACAAAGTACCATTTCAAGGATGTGCACACTTATGCAACCACCATATTGCACATATTTCCTTCATTAGATGTTACACATAACACATTTGTTTGTTTATCTATTGGCTTGTGCAGGTCATATGTCACATGAAAGGTGCGTAATAAACTGTAATGCATTATTGTGGTCTCATCTTATATATTACAAGAAGATGGCATGTTGACAGGGTTGTGTATGCTTATTATATCCACTGTAAACGTAGGTTGGTGGTGTAACAGGAATTGTGTGACCACACATTTACTACTGGTTTGGAGGTCTGAAACTCAAATGTATGTCATTAATCAGTGACGTCACTCCTCAGATCATCCCAGTTATGTATCAGACAAACACAGGGGTTATGTGAAAAAGAGCAACCATATGAGCCAGACATCTCCACATCCTGTAAGGATCTCTACAGTTGTGAGGCATGTTCTGTAGTAGCTGTCACTGTGCTATACAGGTGAACAGCAATTATGTGTACATGGGTGCAGTCTGTCCTGTGGAAGGACCATCACCTATTACACTACTCATGTATCCCAGAGCTCTTTATTGTTAGTTACATGTAGTAAAATGGCTGCAATGCATGATGTTGAGGGCCATGTGTCATGTCACCATTTGGGTAATGTGAGGTCTGTGTAACAGATTTGTGCCACCTCACATGTGTGTGTGTGTGTGTGTGTGTGTGTGTGTATGTGTATGTGTGCATGTGTGTACCACCCAACCTCAAAGTGCAGGTATTGATGTACATGTGTTGTCTTCCCTCACAGGTGGAGATGGGGTTCAGGGTCCCTCATGCTTGGAAACTGATGTCATTGTCTCTGCAGACTCTGATGATAATGATGATAGGAATAGTGAGATACAGGTGGGGTTGTCAGGGACTGAATCTGTGCCATTGGTTGGCATCTCACTCTTGTCCACACCATCCCCGCACACAGTGACATTCGCAACACATACCCTGTCACCAGTGGCCACAGATGATGGACAGTTGGCAGGTGGTGGCATGGAACAGGCTAGTGTGGTGAACGTCAGACCAGACAAATACTCAGGGTGGTGGATGCGACTCTTTCTGATTTACGTGGTGACATACATGACCTTGTTGAGGCTACACATCAAAATATTGAGGTCATGAATAGATGGTGGAGTGAGACCCTGGCAATCCTTGACCATGACAAGTCTATGCTAGAGCACGTGGTGGGAGATGGGCATCGATTACATGGATGTAGGTCAGCACCATCAACAGCTGAGAGTCTACAGGGCCATGCACCTTCACACTCTCATAGTGGCAGTGACACCAGCACTACTGAAGAGGGTTTGCTGTCCACATCACACAGCAGCAGGCCATGGGCACATGGACCTGGCCTGTCCCATCAGGAGAATGGATCCAGCAGACAGCAGTCACCATCAGGAAGCAGTACTGCATCTGGACGTGGGCCTGGTGGTGCCAGTGATACCCCTGGCAGGACCAGTTCCTGTGTCTGTGGCCAGAGATGCTGAACTGGACACCCTGTCATGTATGACCAACAATGTCCAATATATCCCTGTGTAGGGCAGCCACATGGTGTGACTGTATGCATACATACTCACACACACACACATCTGTATCACAGGTAAGTCAACTCCAGACACACAAAGCACCTCTGCACAGCCCATCTATTGGATAGCCCTCCAGACACACGCACACACACACACACACACATGATGTCAACCGTATGGCGCAGCCAAGCCTTTGGCAAACCCACACCACACCCTGTGCATATGATGATACCTGTGCCACATCCTTGTCATCCATAACATCAATGCAGGGACATGCTAATATGGGTCTGATGCACAGGGTGAATATAGTACAGTGTAGCTATGTAATACTATGTAAGGTGCTGTCTGCTTGCATTTGTTATGGGTATGCATACAGGTGTATGTACCTTATTAGCCAGGATGCATTATTGCTGTTAGTACCACTGACTGAATGTAGTCTGATATGCTGTATTCTGTTTGTGTTCCAGGTGTCTGTGTGTCTGCAGGCTGTGGCCTTGCAGACATTCCCAAGAGAGAGTATGGCAGAGTGGGAATACACTGACCATGTCATATGCAAGGTACAACTTTATATGTACATGTACCAGTTATGTATGCATGTAACAGTGTGTGAGGGACACTGTTGTCAGACAGTGTGACCTTGCATACATACCCATTGTCACAGACAGGTAGCCTCCAGACATGTCACCTCAGTGTTGTGTAGTACCACAGGCTCATACATACAGAACAGGTTACTGCAGTACTGTCAGCAGGTCCCTCACAAGCATAGCCATTACATTAACTGCAACAGATTCACCTGTCAACATCTGTTGGCCCTGCCATTTCTTTCCCATACACTCAACCCTGATGAGGACATGCATGATACTGTGTATGACAAGTTTGTGGTATGTATTCCTGAGTTCATTGGCTGGAATAGGGAGACAAAATGGTATATCCTTTGCATACACACAGTAAGGACTGAGACAGGGGATGTCCATACAGCAACACAAATACAGTTGGCAGTAGACAGATTAGAAAGCTTACATTTCCACTTTGATGTACTGTAATACTACATACACATGATATTCCCCACATAGATTATATGTATGGGACATAACACACTACCTCTTACAACACGCAATGTTAGGAATGTCTTCATGGATGGTGAGATAACACACCAGAAATAGCATGTGGAGCCATATACTGCTTCTACAAGCCTAGACAAGTGATAGTGTAGCAGACGTTGCATCAGCATGATGTTTCAGTCAGGTATGATACCTCATGCTTGCATGTGTGTCACTACACTCACTGTGGCCGATTTGGCAACAATATCACATAGCAGCAACAATGTAACGCTCAAACAACACTCCTGTGTCCACAAAAAGTAAATTAAATAGTTCAAGACAAAATAGTGGCACAGTGGGCGAGAGATATACAAGTTCCAGATTCAAGGTACGTATAGGATACGTGCATATAGATTCCAGCTCACTTCTACATACAGATATAGAAGCCAAAACTTCAGCAATCACTTCCGTAAAACAATAGCTTGTAAATTCTGTTAAATAATCCAAGCGTTCAACGGAATGGTGTCAAAACAATTTATTGAGATAAAATTGGCTAGCGCTTTCGACTAAGTCTTCATCAGGCCATTACAAATCTTAAATGAACAAATACTTGCATTTATAGAAGATGTAAGCATCACTACATATGTCATATCCTGTTAGTAGGGCTAATATAATATAGTAGTTATGAATGCCTGTATTTCTTCATTAATTAAAAATACAATAAAAAATTCATATGAGAATATAACATTTATTCTCTTATTACATGGCAAATCATACCTATGTTAGCATTTATAATTAAAATGCCTTAATATTGCAGAATAAAATATGTTCCTATGTACATATGCAATAAGGGGTACTTCTAGTTTAAAACAACAATGTATATCTCCCATCCATACTCTACAATATATTAACTGTATATTCATATAGATTGGGTCAAAAGAGGAAACGTATAAATATATAAAAAACATGTGAAATATAATTTTTAGAATATATATATATATATATATATATATATATATACATATATAATTACATGTATAAATATATACATACATATATATATATATATATATATATATATATATATATATAAAAAATATGTATGTAAAGAACATATATATAAAAAATGTATCCACATACATATAAAGAACATATATAAAAAAGTGTAAAAAAAATTTAAAAAGTATATATATATATATGTGTGGGCAGTATTTTTAAATGTATATCTGTGGAGGCATACATATCAAAAACCCATCCGTATCAAAAACCCATCCGTTGCATCAGCATGATGTTTGTCAGGTATGATACCTCATGCTTGCATGTGTGTCACTACACTCACTGTGGCCGATTTGGCAACAATATCACATAGATTGACATTGTTAAGGGACACAGACCACATATAGGTTGCAAACATTTGGATATTCCATACACATATGTACAGAGGATTGGTATGGCCTGCACAATGGTTTAACATGCTGTATGTGAGACAGATGCTGTTACTACACTATATAAAGTAATGCCATCAGGAGTGGTAAACAGGCATGGATGGTACACATAAAAATGGTAGCAGCCAAAAAGGATATGATCTTCACCCAAACACACACATTTGCTAGTATCAAGATTAGAACCTCTACCTATCTAGTTATTACTACTATAGTGTTACGCAGTTATCAGACATGCCATAGAGCTTACATAGTTTCACTTGCTCCCAAGGTACTTCTAAGGTGAATGACATAAGCAGGCCTAGTAAAGTAGGGTGATGGGAAGTTTACAGGGTGGTACACAACTCAAAATGGTATAACCTCCTCCCACTATATAAGTCTTACACAAACACAAATTACCAGTATTGAGATTAGAACGCCTACCTATTTAGTTATTTTTACTATTGTGTTATTCAGTTATCAGATGTGCCACGGAGCTTACATGATTTCACCTAGTCCCAAGGTATTTCTAATGTGAATGACATCAGCAGGCCTAGAAAAGTAGAGTGATAGGAAGTTTACAGGGTGATACACAACTCAAAATGGTATAACCCTGACAGTATATGATTCTCACACAATCAGTTACCAGTATTGGGATTAGAACCCCTACCTATTTCTACTATAGTGTTATGCAGTTATCAGACATGCCACAGAGCTTACATGATTTCACCTAGTCCCAAGGTATTTCTAAGGTGAATGTCATCACCACCCCTAGTAAAATAGGGTGATGGGAAATTTACAGGGTGGTACACAAATCAAAATGATATAACCTCCACGGTATATGAGTTCCACACAAACACACACATACACTTGCCAGTAATGAGATGAGAACCCTTGCCTATCTAGTTATTTGTACTATAGTGTTACTCAGTTATCGCATGTTCTACAGAGCTTACTGGGCTTATAATTGGCCAAAGATGCTGATAACTGCACAGCTGAGGAAAACTATTACAGGTGCCAGAAAGTCTGCCTTCAGTTTTTCCCTTGGATGTTGCAAGTTCTTTCTCTCTTGGACTTCAAATAGCCTAATAGCTTTGCACTTCAACAGGTTTTTGTATCAATTATTCAAGCAGACCTGAGAGCCATCACCAGTAGTCGTTTCTGATGGAATTAGTTCCAGTACTTAGTAGTTATGACCACCCCCTCCTGGCATGATTAAAGTGCAGTTCTCTGTGCTTTTGCCCATTAACCTGGTGCACTTGGACATTCTGAAGCACTGTTGCAACTGCCTCATGTACACAAACAGCCCTCTCCTCTAAACTTCCAACACTCAGACTTGTAAGAGATACACCTATATCACCAAATTGTAAGATATGCACTCTCCAGCAAGGACTAGACTAGCTGGTCAAGAAGAGAAGGGTCAACACCTGCACCACACCACATGGAACACATATCCCTCCAGAACACCCACTATCACAGCTCTGGCATGCAAACAAAAACCACACACCAACCTTCACAGAGGCACTCAATAGACATTTACCTAAACAGCAGAGACCACCAAGATAGACATCCACTCAACCACCACAACACAGCACAAGCCATAGGACACATATCTCACCTACACAGTGTGCCCCTCAACCCCCTAAGGCTAACCATCTTGCCCAGTACAGTAATCATAGGTGACTCAATAGTGAGGCACACAGATGTCCCACTCACTAGTTTAAACATGGAGAAGGTAACAGTTAGCTGTCTATCAGGTGCCAGAATCCAACACATAACACACCCAGTCAGGTCACTCCACAACAATTAAAAGTAACACTGTCATTGTCCATGTGTGTGTGAATGACCTGAGACACACCTCCCTGGACTATATGAAAAGAGACATGGTGGTGCACTCAGATTATGTGGGCCAGGCAGGTATGACAGTAGCCCTGAGCAGTATACTACTGTCACCCAGAAGGATACCACAGTACAAACAGCAAGTGATTGACTTCAACAATTGGCTTAAGTGGCTGGTGTCATTCTCAGGGGATCCAGTATCTGTCTGCTTGGGATGACATGACTGACAGACTGTGATGGCTTGCCAGAGATGGCCTTCATCTGTCACCACTGGGTTTCCAGGTACTGGCTAAGTGTCTTGCCACCCCTATAGTGCCTTTTTAGGCAGTGTTCCAAATCAAATTACCACCATAACAGCTATACATAAATGCAGTCTGAGCCGCATGCTGCTCAACACTAAACATCTACATCTCGAGATGCAGTCACTCGAAGCACTCCTCAAAATAGAGAACATTGACATTTCTGCTGTGATGGAGACCTGGTTTACAGCAGCAGACAGCACCCCATGCACTACCAGGCTATAACTCATTCCACACCTGTCAGCCCCAAAACATGGACCACAGCTCCAAAGGTGGTGGTGTCTCCATATTTATACAGGATATGCACACCTCCAGACTAGTATCTCAGCATAATGCATCTGAGATACTTCAGGTACAACTGACATTGGGTAATAGTGCAATCCAGATCATAGCCTGCTATAGGTCTCCATCCATGTCCCTAGACTCTCAATCCACATTCCTCAACACCCTGGAATCTGTCAAGGTCCAACCCAACAGTTTCATACTAGGAGACTTCAACTACCCCTCCATCAATTGGGAAATATACTCAGGCACCAATACACTGACCCAACGCTTCCTGGAATTCATCAGTTCCACTGCCCTGGAACAGCTCATTCTGACAACCAGTAGAGGAAGCAAGTTGATTACTAACATATGGGACCGTTGCTTGACAACAGTAGTCAGTCCCTACTTGGTCAGATCCAACATAGAGTAATCACCATGGAAATCCACATCTCACCCATACCCCCAGAAAGGTAACCACCTTAAAAAACTTCTTCAAAGCTGACTTTGGACTCCTAAAAGCAGAGGTGGCTAACTTCACAGCACCCATGCCAATGGAAAATACCTGCAGGACTGCTGAATCATACACAAATGCACTGTACAAACATGTACATCAATGCATGGAACTAGCCATACCCATCAAAACCATGACACTCTTCTCCAAACACTGGAGTCCAATCTGGTTGCCCCCTGCCATTAATAACCTGTACAACAGAAGGAAGAAACTGTTGCTGACAAAGGTGGAGTACCAAGAGTGGTAAAACTCCCTTATTAGCCTCAATAACAACTTGAGATCCCTCATGAAATCATCTAAAGCCAGCTATGATGGCAGAACTACAGCAGACACTGACAACAATCACAAAGTCTTTGATAGCTATATCCAGAACCTCCACGGCAATACTCAGAAGTGTTCTGAGTTACTGCACAATGTTACCTCCTATACTGAGCCAACAGATACTGCCAACATTCTTTCCAACACATTCTGTGCCAGCTTTACCCCTCCCCCCAGGGGAACAATCAGACTGCCAGAAGAATGCCAGATACCCAGGATTACTACCTCCCAGGTTAAACCTGCAGTGTTTACAAGCAAGACTATAGCTTCCATGGGGCCACAAATTATCCATGGCTGTGATCTCCATGAACTACAAAGATACCTGGCACCACATCTGTGTGCCCTGTTCAGTCACAGCCTCATCTCAGGCTTTGTCCCTCTCAAATGGCGCACTGTTACAGTCATCCTTCTACATAAGGGGGTAGCAACTACAGACCCTGGGTATTATCAGCCCATTAGCCTGACAAATCTGATATGTACAGCTGTGGAGCACATCATCAGGGACCTGATCAACAAACATATAGGTAATCTCCTAACTCTGGACCCCACACAGTTTGGCTTTGTGAAAGGGAGATCATGCCTGCTCAACCTGGTTGACTTTTTTGAGTCAGTCACTAGGGCTGTGTATGACAGCAAGGCACTGCATACAGCCTACATCAATCTGGCCAAGGCTCTTGATACCATTCTTCAGTCAGGTAATATTGATGAACCCACCAAACTAGGCATCAACCCCTATATCATTAGATGGTAGCAAATTGGCTCACAGATAAAACACACAGTGTGAAAGTAGCGAGTTCCAGGTCAGACTGCCACCCAGTCATGAGTGAAGTTCCACATGGATCAGTCCTGGGTACTCTCCTGTTCAGCATCTACCTCTCAAGAGTCCAGGCCAACACAAAAGAACTCTGGCTGACCAAGTTCACAGACAACTGCAAGGTGGGAGCCATCATTAACTTCACAAGTGATGCAGACATCCTACAGAAAGGCCTCACTGAGACCACTGAATGGTGTGGAAACCATGGCCTGAAGATTAACATCACAAAATGCATCATCAGCCCCTTTGGTAAAAACTCAGTTCCCACTAAGTACCACATCAATGGGAACCCACTGAACACTGTAGGCATTATAAGAGATCTGGGGACATAGGTTGACAGCAACCTCTCCTTTAACCATCATACTGGCACTGTGGTCAGAAAATCCTTCTATGTGGCACATCTCATTACCAAGGGTTTTGCATTCAGGAAGAAAGAGGTCATCGTCTCTGTGTACTCTTCCCTCATTAGATCAATCATCAAGTATAATGGCCCATTTGGCATATACCTCACTAGACACTTGCAACAGCTGGAGAAGCCACAGAGGTACCTCACAAAAAGGATCCAAGGCATTAAATACATGTCCTACACAGACAGACTCAAAATACTGCAGATATTCTCTGTCTCATATCACCTAATTAGAGGCGATCTCTGCTTGAATTGCAAAGCCATGTCTGACCTAGCTCTTTTAGAAATGCTGCATCTAAAGGCATCCCAATCCCTCTGCACCACACAATCCAGGGACCTCAACCTCATTAACACAATCAACACAACATGCTGGAGGGACAGGTTCCTTGCCCAGAGACTGCACATGCCCTGGAATAGACTTCCCATACATGTCAAGCAAAGCACTTAGATGACCCTGTTCCAGTGAAATCTAGATGAGTGGATGAGTAATAGAAAGTTCACCCCAGGGATCACTCCAGTGACTCTAGTTGATGGAGGCACTGGGAACTAACATCAGGTGGCACAATGCCAGAGCACTTCTATGGGATAGGCTTGTAAAGGCTCCAGGGCCATTAGCCTAGTACACACCTATGAACCTACTAGGGGAGTGACATCAGTATGATTGATAATGTAGGCCAGTGGGTGGGATTCTTATCAAAATACTTTTTTCACAAACTTACACACTTACACACCCACACACACATTTGCCATATCTGAGAGTAGAACCTCTGCCTATCTAGTTATTTGTATTATAGTATTACACAGTTCTCACATGTGATGCAGAGCTCACTGGATTGACAACTGGCCAAAGGTACTGATAAGGGGATTGACATCAGCAGGACTAATAAAGTAGGGCAGTGGGTTGGAAACTTATCAAAATACCTCTTCCTATAAACATACATATATACATCCACACACACATTTGCAGGATCTAAGAGTAGAACCCCTGCCTATCTAATTATTTGTACTACAGTGTCATGCCATTATTGCACATGCTACAGAGTTTACTGGGCTAGCAACTGGCCAAAGGTCCTGATAAGGGGAATGACATCAGCAGGACTGATAATGTAGGGCAGTGGGTGGGAAACTTATCAAATTGCTTTTTCCTACAAACATACACACCAACATTGGCCAGATCTGAGAGTATAACCCCTGTCTATCTTGTTATTTGTACTATAGTGTTATACAGTTATCACATGTGCTACACAGCTTGCTGGGCTGATAACTGGCCAAAGGTGCTGATAAGAGGAATGATATCAGCAGAACTGATAAAGTAGAGCAGTGGGTGGGAAACTTATCAAAATACTTCTTACAAACATACACACTCACACACACTTTTGCCAGATCTGAGAGTAGAACCCCTGCCTATCTGGATATTTGTACAATAGTGTCACACAGTTATCACATGCACTACAGAGCTTACTGGGCTGACAACTGGCCAAAGGTGCTGATAAGGGGATTGACACCAGAAGGACTGATAAAGTAGGGCAGTGGGTAAGAAACTTGTCAAAATACTCCTTCTTACAAACATACACACCCACTCATTTGCCAGATCTGAAACTAGAACCCTTGTCTAGCTAATGATTTGTACTATAGTGTTACACAGTTACCAAACAAGTTACAGATCTTACTGGGCTGATAATTGGCCAACAGTGCCAATAAGCAGAATGATATCAGCAGGACTGATAAAGTGGGGCACTGGGAAGTGTTGTGGGTGGGAATGACCTAAAACTGTTTCACCTACAAACAAACAAACAAACAAATGCACACTCTCTCACTCTCGCATACACAACTGTCACACACACACACACACACACACACACACACACACACACACACACACACACACACACACACTTGCCAGTATTGATATTAGAACACCTTCCTATCTAGTTATTTGTATTATAGTGTTAAGCAGTTATCACATGCACTACAGAGCTTATAGGGGTAATTGGTCTCCAAAGGTACTTCTAAGGTGAATGACAGCAGCAGATCTTGTGAAGTAGGGCAATCTGAAGTGTACTGAGTGGAAGAGTCTCCTAATACTTAGACCTACATACAGGCACACTCACACACACACAGGCAGGTGATGTGACATTATAAACCCAACTTCAGTACTGTTACACAATGGGACTCACCTTTTATGCTGGCACATACAACTGTTTACAACTGGTATGCCACTGTCCACAGCAGGGCATCACTGTATGCCATTCTGGGTATTTGTGTGGGTGACTCACTCTGTCTGTGTCTCAGTGTGTCTCTCTCTCTCTCTCTATCTCCTACATTTATGTGTGTGCATGCTTGACATATGTTATCTGTTGCCCATATATATGTGTGTGTGTATCTCATGCAACAGATGCAGATATATCACATATGGGCCACCTACAGCTAGCTGATGGTAATCCTGTCTGATGTGTGTGTGTGGGGACAGTTGAGGTGTACATAGCTGTCTGTATGCATAGACATATATACACAATACAGTCATTTATTTTGATGTAGGTTCCAGCATGTCCTCTGATTTTCTAAGTGTAGAAGCATGCCCAGTGACACATTCTATAGTTAGTCTGGGACTCCATTCCAGAGATAGGTGTACTCCAGTCCAGGGTTTTGTGTGCTACAGCCATACCGTTCACGAGTACACAGGACTTTCCTCAGGGTACTTGTTTTGTTTAGCAGACATTTTTGGGCATATCTGTAGTCTGAAACTGCAATGTATTGTGTCATTACCTAGTGCCAGACATCCTCAGATCATCACAGTGCTTTACCAGAGGAATACTAGTTGTATGTTGCATACACCAATAGTATGAGGGTAGCTATGTAAATTCTTTCCCAACAAGGCCATTTGTGAGGTGTGGCTACAGCTAGTTTAGTAATGACTTGGCTGTGTAAACAATCCAGCAACCTGGTGCTATACTGGCTGGGGATCTCCTGCTTGTGTGGTATCTTTCTAACCTGAGATGTGATATCCTTGTGTGGGCATACCTCTCTCATTTACATTTTTTGGCAAGTTGTCCAGGTGTTTGGCTAGAGGTTTCATGCTTTGTACGTAAACTTGCGTTTTTATGGCAAGTTAGTTATATATAATTAAAGAGTGATTTTACAAAATAATGACAGACATTACTGTTTCAGACTACATAACCTTCAGACAATTCTTGTCACTGCAAACCCCTCACCCTACCAACTTTCACGGTATGTAAGAGCGATATTTATAACACCTGCCTATCACTGTGCCTTTGTTCCACTTTTATTTCTGCACTTGCTGCCATCTTGCTGTCTGAGGTTGGGAGCTATGAGTGTGGGTACAGAGTGCATTCAACTGTGCAGGCATGTCCATTATATGTAAATGCAAACATAAGAAAAAAGGATTATTGAGGATGACCACTGACAACAGTACCAAAAAGTACTTATATTCGCAAAAGCCTTGGGACCTCTGCTACACATCCTTCAAGATGTCACTAATATATGTAGTATATTCCACATAGCACTGTGACTCACAGGTATGTCAGTGATAGAGCAGTAGGTGTCATTGAAATGCATAACAGTTGGCATGGCAGTTATCTGTACATGGCCCTGTCAAAGGCAGCACTGTACCTAGGGCACTACAAGTCTACTGCCAGGAGGATGTGCTGGCCAGATCCATACAGTATTAACCACACATACTCATAGCTCATTGACCCCTGCATATTGTGGACAGGCAACATGTTTTCATGTGTATTGGTACAGCTCTGCAAATATGTGCTATGCTGCTATTTCCCTGCAAACATACATGTTACTGAATTTGTGTGGGTATATGGGGAGCACACCTGTCAACTGTACACATTTGCACAGACTGTACTGATATTTGCTTTACATTTTGGTTCCATTTACCATACTATTGTGCCTTGTCTTGTGGACTAGAGGCATATCACCTGGGGGTCAGATTGTACTAGCATACATTTGAGTTTCAGACTTCTTATGCTTCATAGCCTTACTACAACTGTGGGTCCTGCTGTGCTATCACTGTGTGAGTCTGTAAGGGGTAGTTCAACATTGCTGCCGTTTGTGTGCCTTTACAGATATTTCTCTGTGGTTTTCTACAGCTGACTTACTATTTGGCCATGAGAGGTGGTTATGGGACCCCCACCCTGACATCCATGTCTGTGACCTATGACCCCCCAGTTAGTTGTTCCCACACATATACTGCTGTGGGATTTGCCACCTTGGGTACTGCTGCATAGTGTGTGGAGGCCAGTTTTGGCCAGACATTTCCTGGTGTCCCACATAGCTGTCAGTTGTGTGCTGCTATCCCAGTAGGCCACCCCATTCCCTTGTATGCATGCAGCGATAAGATATATATGCTTATTATGTATACTGATTATGTCTAAATAACTAAATGTGTCTGTAATTTTTCTTTGTGGAACTTTTCTCCCCAGGCCTCTGCTGAAAATGCTAGCAAAACATACTAATCCATTCATTTATTGTTAAGAAAACTGACTTACCTTGTGCTTGTGGCAGTTATGAGCATGGTGCTTGAGGGCTGCCTATGTTGGATACACACAGTACACTGGCTATACATGGTAAGTTACAGGTAATGTAATGTGTGTGTCATCCATTTTACTGCATGTGCAAGTCAGAGAGAGGTGTCAGTCCCTGAGTTCCCTACAGTGTCAGTGTGTGTGCTATTCATTGCCTCTTTGCCAAGACCTGAGCATAATGGGCATGCCTCCATCTGCCTACAGGAGCAGGCTCAGGGGCCTCCTCCTGTGAGTCCCTCTGTGCCTGTGGGTTCCTTGGCAATGGTGGTGGGCTGTGTGGCCCTTCCCCATGCTATTCCTGCTGCAGCTGTTTCCACAGGATCATATTGTGTAGCATGGCACATACTATGAACATGTGTGCACATGTGGCTGGGGAGTGCTGCAAGGCTCCACCAAATATGTCAAGACAGTGGAACCATGACTTGAGTATCCCAAACACACACTCTATAATGATCCTGGTTTGTGTATGTGCCTCATTATGGCATTCTTGTGTGGGTGTGTGTGCATTTCTGATGGGTGTCATCATCCACAGCTCCAGTGCATAGCTAGCATCCCCCACCAGATGGCCATATGGGATGCTCCCACTGGCAAATGCCTGGTACAGCTGTGATGAATGCCAGATGTGGTAGTCGTGATAGCTTCCAGGGCTGCCAGAACACACATTAATGATAATGACCTGGGCATTGCACATGACCTGGCAGTTGATGGAGGGGAATCCCTTGTGGTTTATGTAGACCCTACCCTGTTCAATGGATGGTGCTTTGATGTGGATGTGAGTTCAGACTATTCCAGCCAGTACCTCCGGGTATTCTGCTACATGGTAGAAGAGACGCATATTGCTGGTCCTCTCCTCACATGTGTTGGGGAAGTAAATGTGCTCACCAGCATGTGGTAGCATGACATCCAGGAACTGGTGGAGTACCCTGGATGCAGATGCCTGTGAGACCCCCATGATGTCCCCATTAGGTCTTTGGAAAGTACCTGTAGCTAGAATTCTTAAGGTTACACATACTTTGGTATCCACTGAGATGGGTTCCCCTCTGTTGGTTCTAGGTCTGAGTTGAGGCCGGCACAGCTCGGTGATTTGCTAAAGTATGTCTCTGTCCATGTTGTAGTGCTCTACTATTTCTAGATAATTTAGCCCCTGGTAAGTTACCCTGGGTCTGAACACTCTTCACCTCATCCTTGGTCTGTGGTGGTTGTCAGCATTATCCTCCTCTCTGCCATCAGCCTCTAGTACATACTGATGGATCAAAGTGATGGCAGCCCCTAACATTTTTCCAGTTAAAATTCCCCTGCATGTGTACACCAATGATGCAGAGTTTGTGGGAAAAAAAACAGACTGTAAGGTGTTTTCATACTTTATACAGCTATGCTGCAGATGCTACCTGTATGATTGGCTGACTATGATGCATTCCACCTGCCAGCTATGTTATTTGTACTTGATTGCTTTAGTCCTGCTATTTTTCCTTTTTTTTTTCATTTTCCCCTTCCCATTTCCTTCCCTGTTAAGCCCCGAGGCATGCAGCGCAAACCCTGTGCCCAAATGTAAACAGCCCTGCTATTTTCATTTTTTTGTTGTTGTTGTTTTACACCCAGTGTGCATCGTGCAATCCTATTTAGCTAATGTAAACAGTAAGAAATGGCCCTCCACTGGGCGCGAACATGCGCCTCAATTCATGGAATAAGACAATACAGCCTCAGACACACCCCCTTGCTTAGCTGTGTTTAACTAAGCTTATCTTTGTGCCTTAGGGCTCCAATGTGCTTGCAATATGCTTTATATACACCCTTTTCATGTCTATTTCCCCTCCTAGTTACACCATTGCTAGAGCATCTACATGGTTAGGTGCAGTTTGGCACTTAGAAGATTTCTGTGATTCAGTAAATTTCTTCTCATTTGCATACCCCACTGCCTTAGTCGATAGTTACTGCACTTACACAAAGCCTTTCACCTTGTCAACCACTGTTCCCTTGTATTTTTTTCATTCTGCATACCATGGACTATAATGGCAAAATGCAGATTTCCCTTAAAATTGAGTTTTCACCTTTTTTTTTTTTTTTTTTAATTCTGCCTGATCCCATTTGCACACCACTGCCCTATGCTTAAACAGCTGAGATTGGCCAAAAAAAGTTTTGTTTTTATAAAAAAATAAACAGTTTTCCATGCATATGGCCATATATTTGCCATTGGCATACCTAACCACTGTAATATATGTTTTTTTGAGAGCTGTCATGACTCCATTTTGTTATTTGCAGAAATGTATTAGGTTAGTAACCAAATACATTTCTGCAAATATCATTGTTCCTGCATGGATACCTGGCTCCTTGATGAATTGCTAATTCACCTCATTTGCATGGTTTTCACCAGCAAATGAGGTAATTAGCATTCTGCAGCCGTATCTGTGTAGGATCAGTGTAGGCACGCTCATGCACGTCAGATCAGCTGTTTGCTGGATCGCTCAGCAGCCATATTCTGTGCAGGAACGGCTACACTTTCCTGCATGGAATTTTAACATTATTGAATCCCACTGACAGAGAAAGACAATGAAGAAATAAAATGTTACCAAGAAAAAATATTTTTGTGGAAAATAAAAATTGATGATATAGAAAAAGATAGAAAAGTATAGTGTAAGAATGTAATGATAAGACATTACTATGTAAAACCAAATGTAAAGCTATAAAAATAAGAAGCAAATGTAATCAGGAAGTAGAATGTCAAGATTTTTGTGGAGACTGGTAAATAAGTTGCAAGTAAAAGAAAATATACCATATAAAAAGAAAAGTGAGATAATATATTTATATTGTCAAGAAGAAGAAACTATGGAACGTGTTTTTGAAATGTAAAATAGTAAAAAAGTTATGGGAAAAACTATGTAAGGAAGATTTTTTTCAAGGATATAAAATAAATATGGATTATAATTCAACATGGATGTAAGAATATAAGTAAATAATATATTAAAAGAATAGATAAAAATATTTTATGTTATATGAGTTATATGGAATGAAAGAATAAATAAAATTATGTTTAATGGTAAATGGATTTTAGCAACAATATTAAGTAAAATCAGATGGTGGCTATGGAAAAAGGTGGGGTCTAATAGGGATTAAAATTTAGTATGATTGCAAAGGAAATTATGAATATGTATAAAAGGATTTGTATATTTGAATATTTCTACATATATAAATATTTGTAAATATTTAAATATTGTATAAATAAAAATTATTTTTGCATATAAATAAAGGACCTTACTCTCTGTAGCTGCTAGGTACTGCAGTTCTCAGGATTCCAATATGAAGGAAAATGCAGCAGAGGTGGAGAGAAGGGAAGAGAAGGAGACAACTTACTGAAGTAAGGAGAAAGATATGAAATAACTTTTACAGATTTGGAAATTGGAGGACTGGAGACACAAGTGCTTGTAGATTTTATGAACCAGGCAGAGCCAGGGGAAGGAGAGGAAGCACGATGGAGTGACATCTTGGAGGTTGTATTACAGGAGGAAGACAATGAGAGGTTAAATACAGAGGCAACAGCTGGTGAAGGGAAAACTTTGGAGGCATTCTCAGCTGATGTACTAGCCAGTTTTAAGGGTTTACCTCTACAAGTGGGTTTTTGTTGCAAGAAAGAAAAAGTTATGCAGATGCATCAAGGTAAAGAAGAATGGAAGAGGGAACTGAGAGGATGCAAACTTTTGAAATTCCTCAACAGCCACAGAGAAGATGACTAATGGTAGGAATAAGTAATAAAATGATGGCAGTGTAAAAAGGTATGCCATTATAAACAGTATTATTTTGCCACTAGGGTTTAATATTAAAGCTGTAAGAGCATTAATATTTGAGAGCAGAAAACTTTTGTGAAGTAACATTTGAAAGCTTTAACTTGCTGGAAGATTTTAAGACTGAGACTGACAAATGAAATACAGTTGCACCACAGAAAGTCTATCTATTTCAGAGTTTAGAAATACAACTGAAAAAGAAAATAAATGTGCAATTTAAGACTTCGGGTATGGATGAGCATGAGTTAAAACACATTTTGTTTTCACTGTATAATAAGTATGAAGGTAAACATATATGTGATGAAAGAAATGCATGGACAGGAGGGTAGGTAGTGTTGATAACAATGAATGTTAAGGATGGGAAAATTAAACATATTTCAAAAACAAAATTTGTGAATGGTAAGAGAGGATTTGTTAGGTACTGGAGCCAACCCAATGCTTGTTATATCTAGGGGGGTGAAAATAATTTAGTTCAGGAATGTAACAAATGAATGCATGGGCAATGTAGGGACAGGGAACATACAGCAAAAAGCTGTAAGCCTTTTTGTAGAAAATGTAAAGAATTTGGACACTTCTGATTTGACTGTATCATATTAGAAAAGGAAAGAGTACATGAAGAGAAGAGGAAATCTCAGAATAAAGACAAACAGTAGAAAATATTATTACAAAAGACTGGGAAGGTAATACTGAAGAAAGGTTACACAATGAAGAGGTAGTTATGGAAGAAATAAAAGAGATAGTTCAAAGCTAATACATGTATATACAGGAGGAGAACAGATTTGCAATTTTAGAAAGTGAAGAGGAAAAAGAGGGGAAAATGGAGAAGAATAACAACAAGATACTAAAAGATCAACTTGTGTGAGACTTAGCAGAAGGAAAATAAAAAATAAGGTACATATGTTAATCCAAACACTGCTTGTAGGAAACGAAAACCAGCATGGACACTGGGTATTTTTAAGTACTTTTCGTCCTTTAATCCAAGAACTTCATCAGAAAAACAAATACCCCACATAAATTACCACTAGTTATACAAAGTAATCCATCAATTATGCAATCAATTTTTCAAATCAATCATAAATTGATATTATACTGAAATCTTAAAGTGAAAAAAATCTTGAAAAAATCGTATTTAAAAAAATCTTTTTACTAATACGTATAAAAGCAAGTAAATACATATATTCCGTAAAAGTGTGTCTTAGAATGAAATAAATTATGTTAAATGAAATAAATAGATTAAAATATTTCATCATTCGTTTTATAATCTCTGAATTTGCAAAAAACATTTTATATTGATTGTCTCATTAAGACCTGGAAACTGATCAGTACCCAAATTAATCTGCCATCTAGTTTCTTTACATTCAACTACAGTCTTGAAGTCTCCACAAAATATACCCGGGGAAACTGAATCTACCATAAAAAATAAAACCTTTTTGTAGTTTGCACAATTGGCTGCATGTCGTGCTAGGGCATTATTAAAATCCTTATTCTTAATAGCCAAAGTATGCTCGTATATCCTCCTCTTCAAACATCTAATGGTTTTGCCAATATAAAAACACGAGCAGGCGGAACATGTAGCCACATATACAACATGACTGGACTGGCAGTCGAAATGACCTGATGCCCAAATGGTCTTCTTAATATGTTTGATCTCAATAGAACTTTCACTAGCAACATATCTATACTATTTACAATGGCCACATGGAAAGGTACCAAATGACCAGTTCTTCCCATTAGAATTTGTACTTACTTTTTATGTGAACACAGGTTTAAAACGCACAATTTTTGCTAAATCTGTATGTCCAAAAAATATCTTCTAATTCTCAGAAATGATGTGTTTAACTGTCAACATATTGCTGGAAATGGGTATAGGAAAAGCCAATCTAAATTGTCACTATCGGTCACAGAATTGAATGGACAACAAGGACTTATTCTATTAAGACACAAAATGGGACTTGCTGAATTATTACTAAGTTCCATAACTTCTTGGACTATATGCTGAATCCAAAGAGCATCATACCCCCCCTCATAATGAAGAAGCCTTTTAACTTGTCTGATTCTTCCAAAAACATTTCAAAATTACTTGTCAATCTACTCAAACAGATAAACTGCCTCTTTACCACTCCTTTTTTCATGTGCACAGGATGCAGGCTATCTTTTTGCAAATATTAATTAACGAAAGTGGATTTTCTGACAATCCTACTCAAAAGTTAACTTTTATTCAAATCAAATTTTAGATGGATGTCAACAAAATCTATGATACGTCCAAAACCTCCTACCGTAAATTTCAGAAAAACAGTACTTGTGTTCAAATCGGAAACAAATGCAGTAAAGGAGGAAAGGTCCCACCTCAAATGAAAAACAAGTCATCAGTGTAATGTTTATACATGAAAATTTTACAAGCCAAAGGATGCTGGACCAAAAACTTGTTTTCCCACATAGCCATCACAAGATTAGCAAAGGAGGGGGTGAGCCTGGATCCCATGGCTATCCCTGAAATTTGTTGGAAAAATGTTTCCCCAAACCTGAAAAACTTATTGGCCAACACTAATTCCAACTAAACACAAACAGTATTAGTCTTATCATGATGGAAATCTGTTGGATTCAAAAGCTATTCACGATCTTTTAAGTGATGTCAATAATTATAAACAAATTTCTGGTGTTGAAATACAGAGAAGTTTCAAAAGGGTGGATGTTGAGTTATTTGACCTATTTTGCCAGGGAAGTATCAGTCATTCTACATATAGGAATTTGCAGGTTGAACATCATAAATTGGCTGTTCTATTTGGTATACCCAAAGTGCATAAAAATAGGTCACATCCACCCTTTAGACCCATTCTGTCAGCTGTGTTTTCGAAAACTGAACCTATTTCTCTGTGGCTAGATCAGACTTTGAATTCAATAGTTTAATGTTCTCCATCATTTTTATGTGATTCTTGGCAGTTACTAAAAATGTTGAGCACTGTGAAGGGTATGGATGACCAATGTTGTTTTGCATCTTTAGATGTTGTATCCCAGTACACCAGTATTAATCAGGAAATTGGTTTAGAATATCTGAGAGAGTATTTAACTAGCCATACAGATTTTGATCGTGAAAAGACTAATACTGTTTGTGTTTTGTTGGAATTAGTGTTGGCCAATAATTTTTTCAAGTTTTGGGGAAACATTTTTCCAACAAATTTCAGGGATAGCCATGGGATCCAGGGTCGCCCCCTCCTTTGCTAATCTTGTGATGGCTATGTTGGAAAACAAGTTTTTGGTCCAGCATCCTTTGGCTTGTAACATTTTGATGTATAAATGTTACATTGATGACTTGTTTTTCATTTGGATGGGGGATCATTCCTCCTTTACTGCATTTGTTTCTGATTTGAACATAAGTACTGCTTTTCTGAAATTTACAGTAGGAGGTTTTAGACGTATCATTGATTTTCTTGACATCTATCTAGAATTTGATTTGAACAAGGGTGAACTTTCGAGTAGGATTTTCAGAAAATCCACTTTATCTTCGTTAATCAATATTTGCAAAAAGATAGCCTGTATCCTGTGCACATGAAAAAAGGAGTGGTAAAGGGGCAGTTTATCCATTTGAGTAGATTGGCAAGTAATTTTGAAATGTTTTTGGAAGAATCAGACAAGTTAAAAGGCTTCTTCATTATGAGGGAGTATGATGCTCTTTGGATTCAGCATATAGTCCAATAAGTTATGTAACTTAGAAATAATTCAGTAAGTCCCATTTTGTGTCTTGATAGAATAAGTCCTTCTTGTCCATTCAGTTCTGTGACCGATAGTGACAATTTTAGATTGGCTTTTCCTATACCCATTTCCAACAATATGTTGACAGTTATACACATAATTTCTGAGAATTGGAAGGTGGTTTTAGGACATCCAGATTTAGCCAAAATTGTGGGTTTTAAACCTGTGTTCACATATAAGAGGGTTGTCAATGTGAAAAGTATTCTTGAGAAAAAAGTAAGTACAAATTCTAACAGGAAGAATGGGTCGTTTGGTACTTTTCCATGCGGCCATTGTAAACAGTGTAGATATGTTGCTAGTACAAGTTCTATTGAGATCAAACATATTAAGAAGACCATTTGGGCATCAGGTCATTTCGACTGCCAGTCCAGTCATGTTGTATATGCAGCTACATGTTCCTCCTGTTCATGTTTTTATATTGGCAAAACCATTAGATATTTGAACAGGAGGATATATGAGCATACTTTGGCTATTAAGAATAAGAATTTTAATAATGCCCTAGCATGACATGCAGCCAATTGTGCAAACTACAAAAAGTTTTTATTTTTTGTGGTAGATTCAGTTTCCCTGGGTATATTTTGTGGAGACTTGAAGACTGTACTTGAATGCAAAGAAAGCAGATGGTAGATTCATTTGGGTGCTGATCAGTTTCCACGTCTTAATGAGACAATCAATATAAAATGTTTTTTGCAAATTCAGAGATTATAAAACAAATGATGAAATATTTTAATCTATTTATTTCATTTAATATAAGTTATTTCATTCTAAGACACACTTTTATGGAATATATGTATTTATTTGTTTTTATATGTATTATTGAAAAGATTTTTTTAAATATAATTTTTTCAAGATTTTTCAGTTTAAGATTTCAGTATAATATCAGTTTATGATTGATTTGAATAATCGATTACATAATTGATGTATTACTTTGTATAAATAGTGGTGGTTTATGTGGGGTATTTGTTTTATGACAAAGTTCTTGGATTAAAGGACGAAAAGTACTTAAAAATACCCAGTGTCCGTGTTTTTGTTTCCTGCAAGCAGTGTTTGGATTATCTTGTTCTTTGGGTGAGGAGGTCATTTGTTGTGAATGGTACATATGAATTTTAATATTAAATGTGAGTAGCATTATAAAATAAATGCCAGATGCAACACAGAAAAAAAAAGGAAAAGAATGCAGGTAGTATGACTGAGCAATTGCTTTGTCAGTAGAAAATGAGAAATGTTCTGGAATAGGAATTCTTAAATAAATGAAGAAATAAGAATTTTAGATGTAACAATAATAGTACCAGGAAGGATAATGATATGGGATATGAGAATGGGAGAAAATGTATAAGATTAATACTGATTTATGTGTATACCAATATGATGGGGGTGAAAACATTGAAGAAAAGAAAAATCTGTCTTGGTAAATTTATCAGTAGTGATAATAGGAGAACTTAACTGCAACTGGGGGAAAGAGATAAGAAAATAATAAAAGATATTAAGATGTTAGGGGAATTAATAAGGTGTGGAGATTTAAAAGCAGGAAGGAATAAAGAGTGGACATGTAAAAGGGTAATTTTTAAGACTGAAATTGATTATATAGTTTATTCTGAGGTCATGGAAGAAATAAATAAACTGGGCGGAAGAAACAAACAATCTAAACAGAACAGGAGCCCAACAGAAGCCAGCAGAAAAAGATGTTAATCCCAAAAAACACTTTCTTTTAACGTAAAGTCAATTTAATAAAAAAATTTCTCATGTTTTCGTCACTTTGAGTAAAGTAACTTCTTCAGACACACAGACAAACAGCAGTTACACAGTTTCTACAGCATTTAAACCATGTAGCATGAAGTCATGTGACTAATAGCAGCAATGAATTAAAGGTGCAGAGCACAATAATTCAAACACTATTAAAGTAAATCTTAAAACTTACATACTACCTCAAATAAAAAGTGTGTATGCAATCAGTATACAATATACAAGGATTATATTAATGTAATTAGTAAAAAGTTAAAAATACACTATCATGTAAGATTTCTTAATTGAAGCAAACATGAAATATTACAATTCTCATTCAAACCAAGCAAGCAGAAAGCATTAAGTGCTAACTGTCATTCTAGTTCTTGTACCTCTAATAGTACTGAATATGGGCCACCTCTAATGTCAGGAAGTACCTGGTCAATAGCTTGGAACATGAAACTATGTCCATCATTTAATGAAACATGTTTTGCTAAAGCATTTTCTGTTTTATTTTTGCTAATCGCATAAGAGTGTTCGTAAATTCTCTCACAAAGCTTCCTGTCCATTTTCCCTATATAGAAAGCCAGGCATAAGGTACAGGAAGCTAAGTAAACAACACTCTTGGACTCATAATTCAACTTATGGTTGATGTAAAATTTACATGTGTTCAATACTCTAAAGGAATTACCTGTTTTTATGTATTTACACATCCTACATGCTCCACACATAAAGGTTCCAGTAAGTGTAGAAGTAGGTTTAGTGCTTTTAATTTCAAAAAACTTTTTAAATTAGTGCCTCTTCTATAAACAATACTGGGTGACTGGCCAATTCTGTCAACTAGAGAAGAGTCCTTATAAAGGAAATTCCAATTTTTGTAGAGAATTAATCTAAGTTGGTCACTGTCTTTACTAAAGGTGGTTATAAAAGTATTGCATAAAGAGGTCTCCCTAGTTTGCTGAGTCATTGAAGGTTTTATAAAGGTAACCAAGTCACTGTTTGGTGACTGTGTAGTTCGAATGGCAACCTGGCTAGGAGGTGACTCTACCAGGTTAACATCAATGACAACGGAAGGTGAGGTCAAGAGTGGTTGAACTATACCTCTACTCCATTTGTTTACGATTTCTTCAGTTAAGACATTTATTAAACTAACCGGGTAGCCTCTGTTGCAAAACATGTCTCTTAAGAGTTGACATTCAGAATTAAAGTCATCTTCATTAGTACACATCCTTGCGGCTCTAATGAGTATATAGTGAAAGGTGAACTCATTGACATGTTTTGCAACAGAGGCTACCCGGTTAGTTTAATAAATGACTTAACTGAAGAAATCATAAACAAATGGAGTAGAGGTATAGTTCAACCACTCTTGACCTCACCTTCCGTTGTCATTGATGTTAACCTGGTAGAGTCACCTCCTAGCCAGGTTGCCATTCGAACTACACAGTCATCAAACAGTGACTTGTTTACCTTTATAAAACATTCAATGACTCAGCAAACTAGGGAGACCTCTTTATGAAATACTTTTATAGCCACCTTTAGTAAAGACAGTGACCAACTTAGATTAATTCTCCACAAAAATTGGAGTTTCCTTTATAAGGACTGTTCTCTAGTTGACAGAATCGGCCAGTCACCCAGTACTGATTATAGAAGAGGCACTGATTTTAAAAGTTTTTTGAAATTAAAAGCACTAAACCTACTTCTAGACTTACTGGAACCTTTACTTGTGGAGCATGTAGGATGTGTAAATACATAAAAACAGGTAATTCCTTTAGAGTATTGAACACATGTAAATTTTACATCAACCATAAGTTGAATTGTGAGTCCAAGAGTGTTGTTTACTTAGCTTCCTGTACCTTATGCCTGGCTTTCTATATAGGGAAAATGGACAGGAAGCTTCGTGAGAGAATTTACGAACACTCTTATGCGATTGGCAAAGATAAAACAGAAAATGCTTTAGCAAAACATGTTTCATTAAATGGTGGACATAGTTTCACGTTCCAAGCTATTGACCAGGTACTTCCTGACATTAGAGGTGGCCATATTCAGTACTATTAGAGGTACGAGAACTTGAATGGCAGTTAGCACTTAATGCTTTCTGCTTGCCTGGTTTGAATGAGAATTGTAATATTTCATGTTTGCTTAAATTAAGAAATCTTGCACGATAGTGTATTTTTAACTTTTTACTAATGACATTAATATAATCCTTGTATATTGTATACTGATTGCATACACACGTTTTATTTGAGGTAGTATGTAAGTTTTAAGATTTACTTTAATAGTGTTTGAATTATTGTGCTCTGCACCTTTAATTCATTGCTGCTATTAGTCACATGCTACATGGTTTAAATGCTGTAGAAACTGTGTAACTGCTGTTTGTCTGTGTGTCTGAAGAAGTTACTTTACTCAAAGTGACGAAAACGTGAGAACATTTTTTATTAAATTGACTTTATGTTAAAAGAAAGTGTTTTTTTTGGGATTAACATCTTTTTCTGTTGGCTACTGTTGGGTTCCTGTTCTGTTTTGGATTGTCATGGAAGAAATAACAGGAGGAGTGCAGATCACAGAGGGGCTAGAGACAGAAAAGTAATAAAGGAGGGAAAAGGGATAAAGAGATTAACTGCAGAGTTTTAACAAAGGAAGAAATGATAACAGAGAAAGAAATGTGGAAAGATTATATGACAATAAGACCATTTTATAAACATTGGACAAATTAGTGGGTAGTGTATAAGCAGAAGTATAAAAGTATATTTGGAAGTGAAAAGAAGAATTTCAAAAATAAATATGATGAAATATAACAAATATGGAAATGCAGGAAAGACACAGAACGAGGAAGTGACAAAATAAGAGAAATAGAGTGGCAGATTCCAAAAACTATTTGTGGACAGCACAGTACACCAAAGGAAGACTTCAGCACTCCAGCTGCAGATGCAATTTCAGAAGTACACTGAAAGCAGTCTGAATACTTAGCTATTCAGTGTTGGATAATTACAGATTTTGTGCATGGCCATCTGATTTCAAAACACATTGTGTGCATGTAATTCAACTTAAATGCAACAAACTCCAATGCTGACTCTTTTTCCAAAATCCTTGACCTATGCTATATGGCCTCACAAGGAACAGAAACGTCTACTACAGATTCTGCCATATTCCACAAAAATACTGAAAACAATAAAAATACATGCAACCTGCAGTTAATGATCTGAAACAGGGTGAAGTACTAGAATCTATAAATGAAGATGTGGCTGTGTACCCTAGAAGGCAGTCAGCTACAGTCAGAACAAGGCTGCAACTAAACCAGTTGTCAGATCAGTAGATAATTGACAGGTACCATCTAGACAGACAGCTAGTACAGGCTGTCTGCAACGTGTGCCCCACACATGTCTGTGCAGACCCTGGGAGGAAATTCCATCCCCCTTAAAACCAAAGTATGTCTCAGCCTGGATGTTCTTGCATTTAGGACATTTCAGAGTCATATGGGATGCTGTAGGAATGTCACAGACAGCTGTCAGTCATATCCTGGCAAAATTCCTGGCAATGATGTGCAGCAATGTGGAAGACTACATCCACTTTCCGTCCACCCCCATGGAGTGGAGAACTGGAATGCACCAGTTCTACAACACTGTAAACTTTCCCCCACACTTGGTGCAATAGCTTGTATACACACACACACACACACACACACACACACACACACACACACACACACACACACACACACACACACACACACACACACACACACACACACACACACACACACACACACACCCTTATCAAAAGGGCTGGCCATCCCAGAACTGCCAGTTTGTGTATGCAGCATATGGCAGCATAACAAACTTCATGGCAGCACACCCTGGAAGTGTCCATGATGTTGCCATATGGAGGGAAAGAGGACTGTGGACCACATTCCAGCATGGTGAAATATCTGAGGGACTACTGCTGAGTACAGGAGCACAGCTAGGATGTAATGTAAGGATATCCCTCCCAATGGCATCCATGCTGACAACATGTGTGTTTACTCACCACAACAGGTAACTGTGGTTATCCACTTGAGCTGTGGCTAATGACCCCATACAATGAACCATCCAACCTTGCAGAGGAGCCCTACAATACAGTGCACACAACACCAAAAAATACCATACAGCATGTGTTTTGTGTATGGAAAGCTAGGTTCAGATGTCTGGACACATCCAGCGGTGCACTGCAGTACACACCAGAGAAGACAGCACAGATGTTAATGGTGTGTGCCATGCTGCAAAACATGCTAACTAGAGTGCAGGGTGGTCTTCCAGCTGCAGGTGTGGGTGAATAACCCCAAGTACCCCTGCTGCTTGAAGAAGATATCCTGCATGTATCAGAGGAGAAACAGGAGGACATAGAGGGTAAAAGACACAGGAGATGGCAAAGTAGGGTGCGTCCACAAGTGCAGGCATAACACAGCAGCATCTGACCGCAACTTTGTGTCCTGACAAGCCACACATACATAAGTATATAGATTATACTGGCATACTGGCAGACAGGTTCAGTGCAAACTTCACCCCCCTCTCCCCCCCTAAAGGAGAGATAACTATCCCAGCCGAGTGTAGCCTCCCGGACATCTCAAATGCGCAGGTGAAAGCTGCTCTCTCTAAAGCTAAAAACACAGCATCAATGGGACCGGATGGTGTCCCCGGCTGTGTGCTACACGAGCTAAATGAGGAATTAAACCCGCACATAAGGCAGCTGTTTAATCTCAGCCTTACCACAGGATACGTGCCCAAGGAGTGGCGTACGGCAACTGCGGTGCCTCTATGGTTCCTGGTAATAAGCTTAACAAGTCTAGTCTGCAAAGCTATGGAGAGGATCATAATGGAGCTCATAAACAAAGATATAGGGGACTTGCAGACATTGGACCCGACCCAGTTTGGCTTTGTCAAGGGAAGATCATGCCTTTTGAACTTGGTCGACTTCTTGAAATAGTCACCAAGGCCATTGATGAGGAAAGGCAGTCCATACAGCCTACCTTGACCTTGCAAGCTTTAGGCTTCGACACAATACCCCACCGGGTATTGTAGAAAAACTACCAGCTTAAATGTAAACCCATATGTCACAAGATGGGTTGCAAACTGGCTTAAGGACAGAACCCACAGGGTTAGAGTTGCTGGCGCTGTGTCAGACTCCAAGCCGGTCACAAGTGGTGTCCCACAGGGCTCGGTCCTCTGGCTATTGTTTGGCATCTACTTCTCAGAAGTACAGGCCAACATGGGAGGACTTTGGCTGACAAAGTTTGCAGATGACTGCAAACTGGGCCATAGTGGAAAGTGCATCGGACACTGATATCCTTCAGAAGGACTCACGGAAACAGATAGCTGGTGCCAGAGCCATGGCCTGAAGTTAAACGCCAAAAATGTATAGTCATACCTCCGGGAAAAACAAGGTAACCCCAAGCTACCATATAGGTGGCAATCCACTAAGCACAGAAGAGGTTATCAGGGACCTGGGGACCCAGGTTGACAGTGGCCTTTCTTTTGACACTCACATTGCTAAAGTGGTTAGAAAGACCTTCTACATTGCCCACCTGATCATGAAGGGATTCACATCCAGATCTAGTGAGGTCATTGTTCCCCTGTACTCTTCACTTATCAGACCAATGATAGAGTACAATGCCCCATTCGGGATGTATCTCACCCGACATCTGCAGCAATTGGAGAGACCCCAAAAGTTCCTCACCAAAAGGATAAAGGGACTCCAAAATCTGTCATATGCTGCCAGATTGAAGAAACTCCAGCTCTATTCAGTCGCATACCGTCTGCTCAGAGGTGACATGTGCCTGACATACAAGGCCACGTCCAACCCGGAATTAATGGACATGCTCCACCTCAAAAAATCCAAATCCACCAAAACCACTAGAGCAAGCGACTTAAACCTTAGCACGGATATAAATAGGACGTGCTGGAGGGATAGATTTATCACTCAGAGACTCCCTATGCTGTGGAATAAAATCCCGGTCCATGTGAGGCAGAGCACCTCGCTGACTCTGTTCAAGAGAAATCTAGACCTGTGGATGGGAGATCGGAATCATCTCTGGGTCACTGCTGGACAGAGGCACAACAAACTAATGGGCACAGTATTTTTATAAATGCCTTAGGGCAGATAGCCTAGTATAAACCTATGAACCTATGAACCTATGAACCTATGATTAAACAGCATGAATTTATGTAATAGCAATTACCCACTGAGCATCAGACATAATAATATAATCATAACATATAACATTATGAACATATACAAATATGTCTCAACAGGGATCACCAGCTCAGGGTATAACTGATACAGGTATGCATACAATCTCAGATTGTTGTATCAGTGTATGGACCCACAATAAGGGACACACATAACTGCAACACATTCCTATCTTCCCACTATAAAAAACTGCAAACACGTAAACAATGCAGGGCATAATGCCAAAATGTTGTTAATATTACAAGCCAAATATCTCACTGTAAAGTATGGACAAAGTAATGTAACAAATAGACTCAGCTATGTTAGTAAAACTGTTGGACTCATATGGCATCAGACTTGTCAATGAACATAAATGACATTGTCAGTGTTCTGCACAACAAATCATCACCATGGGGTGAGAGTGACACTACCGGACATAGTGGATCAAATGTCTGTGTTACTCTAACGCAGTCTAGGGCACCAAAAATGGCAGCTTACACCACATATGGAAACACTTGGCCCAGGTTGCTCCACAGAGGAAACTGATGGGGTGACACCAGCATGTGGAGGTGAAGGAACACGACTGCAACTTGACTGTCTGGTTATGACTAACAGGATCACAGCAGATGGGTCAGCAGAGAAAGTGTGTGCATATTGGAGCATAAACAATGCCTGATAGGCAAGGTTGGTTCTGCTGAGGGGGTGCCTGCCTCATCCAGGTGGCAATTGGCTAAGCCCATTCAAGGCACACAGAACCCTGTTGGTACTACTATAAAGGCCAGAGATTCTATTGACCTTGCCACAGACAACATACATACATTTATTCTGAGCAGTCAATGATGCCATTACCGTATTTGTGCTTCTGCCCTTCATGCAACACAATCTATGGCATGGGCAAGTGCATGGATGTGAGATCCATGTCATTGCTGGGAACATTCATTTGCCTGTACGAGTACATGGATAGCCTCTGACACCTGCTCATGCATACCAGCTGCATGCCTATATCTACTGCAATGGCCAGTATCAATGTGTTGTGAGGAACTGTAACATCAGCACCAGTCTCAACATGGGTCCGTTGTTCACAGGCCTCATCCTGTCCACCATCCAATGTCCCATCATTGTCAGAATGGCTGGACAAGTTTCCCTCCACATCTGAGGCTACAGCTGCATCCAAATGACTGTCACCATCTTGGCTAGATCATATCACCATGTCACTGTCCTCTGTGCTAGGTGCCATGCTACCATACTGAGACTAATCAGATCCCACATCATGATCACTGGACAGGTTAATGGAGAATATATGTAGTTAATGTCTTAAAGAAGAGACAGATGACACAGATCAGAACAAAGTGCTTACATCACATGCTGGATGTAATTAAAGATATATGACACATATATGTCACTGCAATGTTACAGATAATACTGATTTACCATCTACATAACATTAGGTTACATATCAAACATACATGACATGTGATGAATACAAACCTAGCACACACCTGGCAAGTCCTTGTGGGAAGACAGTGTGGTAGAAGAGGGATGACCTTCGACAATTGTAGGGAAACAAAGTCAGCATTACCAGCATGAACAATTCAATTGATGTTAAAACAAACAGTAGGTTTTACATAGACATACCACTTGTTTCTGCATCTGCTGATAAATGCATCCACCTCCAACTTATGCCTTTTCTGACTAAAAAACAATTTCTTACAGCTACCCAACATGGCTTCTGACCAGGACATAGCAACATAACAGCTCTACTGTCATTCTTAGACACTGTCAATCAAGCCCGAGATTCTGGGAACTTAGTATCCACGGTGCTCCTAGATCTCTCTAAAGTATTTCATACTGTTTCCCATAAGCACCTTCTAAGTCACCTCTCAAGCCTAAATCTCTCCCAAAACACTCTTTTCTGGTTCTCAAGATATCTGTCAGATAGATTTCAGGCTGTGAAATGGAAAAAGGCACCTCACCTGTCTTACCCACCCCTACTGGCGTACCACAAGGGGTCCATCCTCGGACCAATGCTGTTTAATACCTTTATCAATAACTTTCACTCTGCTATTCCTAATGCCAAAGTCATCCAATATGCAGATGACTCTGAACTTGTCTGCTCTGCCTCTAACCTCCATGAACTCCTATCTAAAACTCAGACTGCCTACTCAACTACTGAGATCTGGATGCACCAAAATCACCTTTCTCTCAATGCTAACAAAACTAAAATACTACTATTCACACCCTCAAAATCTTTCTCTTTTGATAAAGATTCCTTCCAAGTCCTTAGCCAAAGCAACTCTCCGATCAAAGTTGTTCCCTTTGCCAAACTACTCTGTGTAACTATAGACGAACACCTCAAGTTCGACATCCATATTCAGCAAAATATAAAGAAAACCCACCAAAAACTAGATATGCTATATAAGAACAACCACTTCCTCTCTACTTCTACCAGGCATACTATGGCCTCCTCTTACCTCCTTCCCTCCCTTCTGTATGGTGCCCCGCTACTAACTAACCTATCCTCTTCCATCACTTCCAAGCTTGAAAGCTTTTATAACAAAATTTCTATATTTGTCAGCAAAGCCAAAACATTCCACTCATCACTGTAAGAACAAGAAAAAAACAGCCACAAGGTACCAAAATGAGACGAATAACCAAATCCAAGGTACCAATAGACAAGAAGCCAGCCAGAAGCCTTTTAAAACCAATTTAATATGTGCACAAAGCACACAGTAAACACATAAACACAGACAATTAAAATACAGTGTTTCCGTTTCAAAAACTTCATCAGATGTGGTTCTGAGGTAAATTGACAGGTTAAATATCTTGCGAGTGAACAGACTGACCAATAAAAACATTCAATAAGATGATTCAATAAAATGACTCATAAATACTCATAAATATTAATGAAAAAAATAAAAGTTAAAATTGAAACCAATATAGTAGGCACTTTAAAACCTATACAAACTGTATAAAAATTGATTAAAAATTACACTGCATGTTGAATTCAAGGGAGGACCATTTTGAATAGAATTATAACATTAAGTTAAAGAAGGGAAGGTTAAAAGCTCCATAAGAAATAAATTTCACCAGCTTAGAAATGAATGTGAAACAATACTTTGTCTGCGTTTATGTGTTGGTCCACTCATAACTGTGTTAATTTCCAATCCCTCAACTGGTTAGAATTCACAAATTACCTGGACTTCCTCCAGCTCACTACAGCACATAGACTAATATTTAATACAATTAAATGCCCTGCTCTAACATCCCCCCCATACACCCCAAATAGAACTCTCAGATGTGAACACCAAAAGTTAATTACTGTCCACAAACCTAAATGTCTTGCTGGACAACTTCTCCTCTCCTTCTCCTTAGGTAAGAAATGGAACTCTCTCCCTTCCACACTAAGGACAATGTCAAACACAACAACTTCAAAACTCAGCTTTACACCTACCTCTCCTCCAAATGGAAATGTAACTGCATTCTCCCTACCTAGAATTCTTTAACAAAAGCCCCTGGGAGGGTATCCTCCTGAGTTCCTAAGCACCTTATAGCTGGCTATAACCTTCTATAGCTAATTCCCATACAATCTCACACTCTGTAAATATTGTAAATAGCTTTTGACTTTTGACTTTAACTGTGTGAATTTGTTAAAATGTATCTGCACTATATTTTCCACTATGGGCAATATTGCTCACACTTTGTATTATTTGATATGTATTTGTACTTGTACTTTTACTTTTATTGTACTGCTATCTTTACTGTAATCTGTTTCATGGAGCTTTTCTCCCCGGGCTTCCACTGAAAATGGTCTCTCTGGGCCCAGTGGACTTCCCCAGTAATCAAACTGGAAATAAATAAATAAATAAATAATACAATCTATCTGAGAAATGGGTAGAAGGACACAGTATTAATGGAGGAGAATAAAGGAGTAGCAGCAATGACGTGTATGAACGATATGTAATAACATACCACTGACAGACTCCCGCTGTTGTGAGATTATGTGTTGTACTGCAGATTCTGGAGTAGGAAAGTAAAGAGAAAAACAACACAGTCATGTATGCAGGCAACAGAATACTGACAGCATGACATATACTTCACAGTAATAGGGACTGTGGATACTCAAGTGACATTTGTTGCACCTGTTGGCTAGATGCTCTTTCAAACGTAGTCCAACCAATCTCTAACTGTAGGCTCCTTAGGTCATTCAACAAACTAATGTTAAAAGTGACCCAGTCTCACTACTATCATGGCAACTCCCTCTACTCCTGTAAAATAGCCAAGGACTGGAACAATCTACTTCAGCACATCCAAAAATATCCCAGCCTGTCACCATTTAAAACTACCCTGACAGATTATTTAAATACCAACTGTTTTTGCCCCTGTATTTCTCCTGGCTAGTCTCTCTTCCTATTACTGCTCATCTCTGGCATGAGATTTCTATTACTGCTCATCTCTTGCATGACTTGCATATTATCTCTCTTAAGTTTTCTTGTGAACATTGTATACTTTTGCATAACTTCTAAATTTCTGATTTGTCTTGGGATATTGTATACATTATATAACTTTTTTACCTCACTTATCTTTCTATGCAAAGTTTTGCAATGACCTGTATTCCTTATGTTAAACTGTAATATTTTGCTTTATTTGCTTTTAAATAATTGTACTTTAACTAAATTGTACTATTGTGGAGCTTTTCTCACCAGGTCTCTGCTGAAAACGGGTTTCTTCAACCCAACTACCCAGTTAACAAATGTAAATAAATAAATAACTGTCCTTGTGCTGAAAAACACTGACATTAATGTCATGTATCACAGGTCTGCTACACATTGCTGCAAACTATAAACCTGTTGTGGTAATATAGCTGGTCTGTGTGTACTTGCACCTGCATGGCTTGGGCCCCCACTGGATGTACCTGTAGTGTACAATGTTAGGGAGATATCAATAGGACAGTAAACAGCAGTTCCATGACATTAGGTGAAAAAACATAGTGGTCACAGTAACACTATATGGAGTCATTCATCTGCCATTCCCTGGTGCTATCCAGAACTAGATGGACATGTGAATATTAATGCAAGCTGTATTACATATGTTGGTTGTACTGTTCTGTCTGTACTGCATTTGTATGAGTACATTGGGCGGCGCAGTGGTGCAGCGGTTAACATTGTTGCCTCACAGCAAGAGGTTCTCTGGTTGGATTCTTGGCTGGGATACCTTCTGTGTGGAGTCTGCATGTCCTCCTTACATTTGCATGGATTTCCTCTGGGTACTCCTGTTTAAGCATTGAGAAAGGGTGTAATACCTGAAAGCTTTGTGTTGATATAAAGGTTATTTTTTGCTCAGCATTGGTGTTATGTATATATTATACTCCTGTTTCCTCCCACATTCCAAAGACATGCTTCTGGAACATTTCTCCCCGGACATATGCTGAAAAGCTCTGTCCTAGTCAGACTTTCCCAGTCAACAAATAATAAATAAATATATAAAAAAAATAAACATACTATTACACTTACATTCATCATCATTATCCTGTGCTTATCTGTGTACATGATTCAATTCTGCTGCTGTAAATTTAAAATGACAATACATGAATATGCATGCAACAGCAATTTGTGATGAATTACTCAGTAGTCATTATTGTCATGCAAAGTAAGACATACACGTTCGGCCTAGAAATGCTGCTTCTAGCCCACCCCAGGTATGTGTCACTCTCCTCTCACCATATGCAGGGAGGCAAGAAATATTGGAATCTTCTCAGGGGTCAGTGGTGGGTCAACAGTGGTAGCATCCCTTGATCTCTCATGTCGTTTGAACCTGTTGGCGGCACAAGAGCATCTCATCAAAGCAGCATCAGTGACAGGCCTCACAGGATCTACTGTGATGTCCAATCACATTAATCATGTTGGTGATTTTGGCCCATGCTTCATTGCTCCATACTGTATTCCCTAGACATCCAAGAAGATGTTGTTGCAGAACATCTATTATGATGTAATTTTCCTGTGGGCAGAAATTGTCACCCCAGGTCTGTTTGCCATCTGAAAGACAGTGATATGCACATGTTCATATTCATTTGGGAGCCCATTTATGCAGATGATTATATGGACAGCTTATGTCATTGCAAATAGTATGCATTCCCATGCAATGCAAAAGTCTATGAAACACTCACTGTGACACAGTAATGTGACATATAAAATGTTACAACAATACCTGCATACCTAACAGTTGTAAAATTACTCTAACTTTTGATATCTGGAGAAGCTGTCTGTGATGTTCAAACCCCTTACCCTACATATCCATTCATTAAAGGTCTAACAACAAAAACAGAATCATGCCACAGGAGTCTGCATGCATGTCATGTTAAAATACTACATAAAATAAATTGAACAACTTACGGAAAGCATCGGAAAAGCTCAGTATCTGTAAGCAGGCCACATAGAACATGGATCCTCTTTATATTGAACAGTAGTTATAAGCCTTATGTTAAGAACCATCAATGAATAACTACCTGTACCAGCAAATGGACATACTATATATGGATAATGTTGGAATATGTAGGCTTCTATATGTATACCACAGAGAGTATGGAGTAACCAGCAAGATGTATGGATAATCCATAAATCCATTTTTACTTCCAATCACTTTTGCTATGTAAATCTGTCTATACAATTGCATATGGGAAATTAATGCATGTCCTTAATGCAGATGGCAACATTTGTATGCATAAAGGTAACTGAATCAACACTACAGTAAGTCACAAACATTTGTCTTAAAGCACACATTTTCAATAAAAATAAATTAAAAACAGGTACATGAGTAATGTTAATAGAGGTAATATTCCCCAAAATAGAAATGCTAGCAGGTGCCAGTTTACCTTATCAGCTACCTATAACTCGAGTATAACTGAAAGTAAAAGCACCTAATGTGCATCCATGTTTAACTACCATTTGCACCATACATAATTAATGAGTTTCATTAAAATTCCCGGTTTTGGAATCCCATTTCTGCACGTCCACGTAAGTTCTCAAAATTCAGCACATTGACCAATAGCTTGGTGTAAAGGGAATGTGCTCAGCCCAAGTACCCATTAGGTATTTATGAACAGTACCATGTGTAGCACATGCCCATTATCTTCCAATGATCTGATAACATGACTCTTTTAAATACTGATTTTGATCCATTTATGGACCAGGCCATTGCTACCTGTGAACTGAGTGGGACCTCAGTGAGAATTTTTCCATTTTTACAGCATTTTCCATTGGAGTATCAAGATACCTACTTTCAGGAGGCTTTGATGTATCCAGGTGCCCAATTGGACCAAAAAGGAGTCCACACAGATGCTGACCATCTACTCTCAAGTGGCGTATCGGATGAGAGACAGGCCAAGGAACTTTGCGATGATTGACATTTGGAACTAGATTGCAAGGAAGCACTGATGACATATGGGGATCTACCAGACTGCAGTGCAGGCTCACCACTGCTATGATGACCTGCATTGAAAGAAAGCAAAGAAACTTCATTGGAGGGTCATCAAGTTGCAGAGAAATACAGTGGATCCCTACAGTAAGAGTCACAATCCTATGTTTGGCTGAGCATATCTACAGAATTTAGAGCTATAGCTGTGCCCAAAATATGTCAGATACATGGCTTTTATAACTGTTAAGTAGCTGCTTTGGCATTTAGATAATCTGGATAACTAAGAAGATGTAGTGACTGCTCTCCATATGAGTATGGGTTCTATTCCCCATGCTGTTAATTTATTTACTAATGTTCATAATATATGTAATTCTAAACTTTGTATATATACATCTGTTTTTCAACATATAATGACATCATTTCACACATCCACTATAGTCTTGGATCACTGATTCTTATTGTGCCTAGGCTGCTGATGACTAAGCATTTCATAGTTATCCGTTATACAACAACAGTATGACTTACTCTACCTGTATATGTCAGAATAGTAACTCATAAATAACTTTTTTACTTCATTCCTCCTAATAAAGTAAACAGTCCCATTTGTTTAAGCCAAGAGAAATGCCTATCCAAATGATTACATGTTTTCAGTAATGCATTGATAGTTATTTCTTTAGATTATAATGGCCAATAAGTGTTGGAAGTTTCTGTATTCATCCATTATCCACAGGAATATCGATAAACACACATAGTATCTGTTTATTAAGAAGACATGCAAGTCACATGTTAACTTTGCCTGTAAGGAAGTCATCCACTATGCCTGTATTTTGGTGTGCTGTGGGTTCAAATCCAGACAGGGGAAACCTATCATTACATTGTTATCTTTGTTAATTTCACACATAATCGAATATTCTTCTCTACATAATTGCTTACTGATATTAATATTTATTTTGTGCATGGTTATGAATAACTTAGTTACTCATCATCTTCCTGTGAATATATCCATAATCCATAATGTTCTGTTAACAGCATCTCTTTAAGTGTAGGATTATGTGTAAAGCTTGTAAAAGACAGTTACATGTCTGACAAAGTTTTGTCCAATATAGTATTATTTTCAAAAGTGCTATCAAGTGTTGTTTTGTCATTCATTACTACATTCACTTCAACAACTACCTCAACCTTATCCTTTGAAGGCGTCAGATGGTCAGACGTACAGCTGAAGTGCAGAACAGAAAGTATGTATGCCTTTGATTTGTGATTTGCACTTTGCCAAGGAATATATAAAAATGTAGTCCTCCCACATTCCTTACCGAGTCCATGATGTACAGCACCAGTCACTGTTAACAGAAGTATTTTTTTAGAACCTGATCTGAGCAATGTGTATCCTTATTGTTTGAAGACTACATCATTCATAGTTGCTCTTTTCTTTTTTCAGATGATGAGGACAGGACCCAAAATCATGCCCTATGCATCAACTGGATGCACAGGCTTGAACAGCAATGGAGAGAGAGAGAGAGAGAGGTTTGTTACTTAATTTTTCTGTTTTGTCAAATAAAATGCATCTGATCCTTGTTACAGGCCCATATTTTTTATATTACCATGTATAATGCTGAGAATGCCTGAATGCACGTCATGCATCAGTAAGGCAAGTATAATAATCACACTAAATCTGTGCTTAAAAGTTTAACTGAAATACAAATATGTTGAAATATCATTTAGCATCAAGCCATGTTTCTGAAGATAGTTTTTGAAATGTAGACCACAACCTAAATCACAGGCAGGATTTGTGTATTTGTCACACATAATTTGATGTGGATAAGGCTGCTTATAATGTATGTGATGGCACACTTGTATGTGTGGATGTGTTTCCCAGTGACTGTTCTGTTGTGCACAGCCTGCCTATTCATAGAGTTAATGGGTGTGTATTGGTGTTCACACTGACATTTGCAGAATGTGTGGTATGCCCTTCAGTTCAACATTGGTATTGTATCTGCCTATAACACCTCAGGTGTTTTTGTTCCAACATACTTGTATCCTGTGTTTGGGGATACTTGTGTGGATAGACATTCCTTTGCAACATTTCATAATCAGCAAGGATGTTTGCCTTTTGCAGGTTACTGATTTACTGCTAATAGTAGATTGGTCATGCATACAGTTGTAAACGTAATACAGTTTCTACAATATATACTAGATTCTCATGCATCACAGGTTGTGATGATTGAACATTATAACTATTTGTTACTGTTTTATTCCTTATATTGACATGGGGGAAGTCAATTACCATGCTTTCTGGCTCAAATGTTTGTCATATGGCTTGCCTAGTTTCCACAATATTATCACCTCATTTTGTCCTCAGTTTAACCATGTCACTTAGTGGCTGCTAATATGACTCATTACATCTAGAGACTACGATTTATATTCACACACAGGCATAACTGCTGAGGGAACGTATGCAATGGAAAAAGAATGGAAACAATGACATGCTTTCAAACACTCAGTTGGATAGTTTACTAAGGCAGATAGGTTCATAGGTTCATAGGTTCATACTAGGCTATCTGCCCTGGGGCATTTATAAGCCTAGCCCGATTGTGTTTGGCTTACGCCACCCCTTGATTTGAGTATACTGTGCCCTTTTTAAAGTTTAGTTTACTGTGCCTCTGTCTAATAGTGACACGGAAGTAATCCCTGGGACAAACCTACAATCCCCCATCCACTCATCAAGATTCTTCTTGAAGAGAGTCAGTGAGGTGCTCTGCCTAACATGAATTGGAATTCTATTCCAGAGCGAAGGGAGCCTCTGGGTTATGAATCTGTCCCTCCAGCATGTTCTATTTATTTCTGTGCTGAGGTTCAAGTCCCTCGAGCGCGTAGCTCTAAGGGATTTAGATTTACTGAGGTGGAGCATGTCCATTAATTCTGGGTTGGACATAGCTTTATATGTCAGGCATAGATCACCTCGAAGTAGGCAGTATGCAACTGAGTAGTGCTGGAGATTTTTTAACCGAGCAGCATATGGCATCTGTTTGAGTCCCTTGATCCTCCTGGTGAGGTACTTTTGGGGTCTTTCTAATTGCTGCAGGTGTTGGGTAAGGTACATCCCAAAGGGGGCATTGTATTCTATGATGGGTCTGATGAGGGATGAATAAAGGGGCATGATTACCTCTCTTGATCTAGATGCGAATCCTTTCTTGATGAGGTGGGCTATATAGAAGGTCTTTCTAACCACTTTGGCAATGTGGTTGTCAAAGGAGAGATTGCTATCAACTTGGGTCCCCAGATCCCTAATTGCTTTCTCTGTACTTAATGGGTTACCACCTATGTGGTAACATTGTTTTTGCCAAAGGGTATGACTATACACTTTTTGGCATTTAGCTTTAGACCATGGCTCTGGCACCAGTTATCCGTCTCTGCGAGACCTTTTTGAAGGATGTTTGTGTCAGCTGGAGAGTCAATTATGGTGCCTAGTTTGCAGTCATCTGCGAACTTGGTGAGCCATAGTCCTCCCACATTGGCCTGTACCTCAGAAAAGTAAATACCGAACAAGAGTGGTCCCAGGACAGAACCTTGTGGGACACCACTTGTGACCGGTTTCGAGTCTGACATGGCTCCAGCAACTCTGACTCTGTGGGTTCTGTCTTTGAGCCAGTTTGCGACCCATCTTGTGACATAGGGGGTTGTATTTAGGCTGGATAGCTTATCTATGATAACATTAACATGTTAAGATAACATGTTAAGATAACATTATTAAACAGTGCAGGTCCCAATAATAATGTTATCTTGATGTTTTCAAGCTTTTATCTTGCAGTGTCAGGCATGATTCCATTCAGATGTCAGGATATGTTACATGTGCTTGCTTTGCATATGCTTGCAATTTTTCATCCTGGCCAGTATTCAAATGTTCAAGTTATGTCATGATTCCCACTGATAAGCTGTGCCTTGCATGCCATTGCACAACTCTGACTGAACTGCTCACATTGGTGATGGATACACTCTTCCTGACATGTTTTTGTATTGGTCATGTCCATTACTATAGATAAAGTGACACAGGGAAGGTATTGTGTGCATTAGGAGCCATTCACTAGCAGTATTGTATTAATTATAATTATGCTGCTTGATAATGCTTGCATCATTTCACTTTGGTCTCATATTTGTATTAGCAGAACTCACAAGTGTATGGTATATTAATTAATGTATGTTACATTTCAGATATACACATCAGTTTCATTTTAAGGTCAGCTGTGACCTTCATGGGAATGTGCTCATGATAGACATTTGATTTTTATTGCTATGGTTTTGACTACTGGCATACATCGCCTATGGTGGTACAGTGCACTAGGGTTATAGTGTGTTTTAACATTTTATGACTGTTTTCTGGTTGTTGATTAAGTCATAGTGGGTATGTTATGCAGACAGACAGTATCAGGTATGCATATGTAATTTCTTTTGTGTTTTCTGATTCATCTTGACAGAGCATGGGACCCATGGACAGTTGTCGATCACACACAGATGAACAGCACATGGCAAGCCACTACCTTTGTCCTCAGATGATGAAGACTATGACAACAATGATGACAAGGAAGCTGAGTCAGCACTTGCACCCCATAGGAGATGAAGCCAGGACAAACAGAGAGATTATTATCAGGGGGAGATCTAGGAGGCTAAGACTGGTGTGTTTTGAATACAGATGAGGGACATGATGGGGAATTTTTTACAGGGCATGGCATGGGCTAAGCATGACTCATTCAGGGAGATCATTTGTGAGGCTCATCCCCATCAGGCTGGCCTCCAGGTCCGTAAGTACTGTCTGTGTGCTCCAGTTGTGTTATGCTACCAACATACTGATTGCCATATAATTGATTAGACTGTATATGCACTCTTGTGCATGCATATAATGTAGCTACCATTTTATGTGTTACAGTTGCAAACATACCATGCAGCTATAGTTGTGTGACATTTAATCATGTTTCAATGTATGCATGACACACATTAATACATTACACTTTCCTCATACATTCAGTTGTCCATGCATTGTGGCAGTTAACCTGCAGCTACTACTGTAACAATTACCCTGTAAATATGTGTTTTACTAAGAAAAATTGACAGACAGCAGATGATGTCCATATTACAGCACTACCACTGTGATATGGTTCAGATTTGTGTATTGCCTTATCATGTATGTGCAACAGAAAGGCATGTCATTCCCCATGTGCTTTGGATAACAATTGTCATGATGTCCCACTGGCATGATGTGCTGTTCTGTGTCACATATTGGCAATGCTGATGCCATGTGAGGTCATATACAGGTATGTCATACCTATGAGTAGTCTTCCTTTTCTGACTGCACAGAATGCCAATTTATATTAATGCAGATACACAGTGGTACAGATAACTTATTTAGTAACAGTGCATTATGCCATGTTTGTTCTATGTTACATTTCCACATCCATTCCTTATTGACATAAATTCACACCTTCTGGCAATATTTGTACACATTAACTGATAATTGAACATGTCTCTACAAATAGTCCAATCCATACTTTCACACCATTGTACCTTTGATATGGGAACATTCACTACCTTATCAGTGACATGCTGTAATGATGCTCATAGGAGTGTCTTCTGCTCAGTAATGAGCAGGGTGCATGACATACACCTGCAGTTGTTTATTCAGCATTGGCATGACAGTATATGTGCATGTGATTGAAACTCTTAGTTGCTTACCTATGCTTGTTGATGTTACATGCCTGCACATTATTGTGTGTGTGTGTGATTTATACATGCCCATTTTTGTGGACATCAGAAATACAGTCTATATTATTCGGTAAAATTCATTTCTTGGGGTCAGTATTGGAGTGTATTTACTTGGAAGTATTTACGTAGAGCATTTTTAACTCCTGACAAAATTGCTAAATTCAAAAAATCAAATAACATAATTTGCTGGAGATGTCATGTAATGCAGATTGGTTCTATATTTTCTATGATTGTTCTAACCTAGGGCATTTTTGGAGAGATATTGATGATTTTCTTTCAGCTTTATTTTCAGATGACTTCACATTAACTAAACCTTAATTTTTTTAATGTTGATGAAACCTTTTCTTTAAATAAATCAGACTCGTACTTATTATGGACAATATTAGCAGTAGCCAGGAAATGTATTACATGGAAATGAACCTCCACCACTTCCCCAAGTCTTAGTGAATTTATCTCCTTACTAAAAGAAACCATAAACAAGGAAGTCAGAACTAAAGAACTTAGAATATATCTGAGGAGTTTTATTAACAATCCATGGACAAAGGTTTCATACCTAATTGAGACTTTCCGAACTGATTTTTAACCCTGTTTAATTATTATTTGTTTGCTTCACTGAAAGTTTTTTTCTTAAAATATTTGTACTACTCAAACATTTTCAGGCCTCTGTAAATAATGCAAATAGTTGATTTACTTTCATTGTTGTTAAAAGTTGTCTGTTCAGTGTAATCAATGTATTAGACAGTGTTTATTCTCTTATTTTATCCTTAATAAAATTGTTGGGAAAAAAAAAGAAATACAATCTGCCTATGTGACATACATTTGCCCACATATGGTGATACACATAAGTAATTATTGATAAAATGGCAAAGATTGAATCTTTATTTAAGCTTCAATTAATTGCAACTTCTGGTAGATTTTTCAAACCAGAGGAGCATGAACTGGTTATCAGCATAAATAATATGCAGATGGAGCTGTATGATAAATTTCTGCCAGAGGTCTTAGATGAGAAATTAGACTGGGTCATTGAGTCTGTGTCTTTTTATGAAAGACACCTATTAAAGCAAAGACGGAGAAAGTTGGAGAGAGACTCAAATGATTTTGCCCAAGGCATATTTTTACCTGGCTGAGATATAAGGATACAGCTTACAGTGACAATTCCTGTACCTCTTAAGTGGTAGAGGTGCCTTTAAGAAGGGAAGTGGATAATACCTCCCTGCAACCAGTGGTGAGCTGTCATTGAATGCAACTTGTATAACTAATGGAATGAAGGGAGGTGCTCATAAAAAGTCTAACAACAGCTCAATTGAAATGAATATAGCAGTCAGTGATGTATCCAGACCGTTAGTAGTGGGGAACATCTCTAGAAGTGATATTATACTCCCTTTTCCCATACAGACAGTCAACAAATGACAACGATCGAACAGCAAGGGCAGACTGAAGGGGAAGGTGACGCCAGAGCATGGGAGCAACAGGACAATCAAAAAGATGTGGCAACAGATGGGGAATCATTAATTTGGAACATTTCCTCCAAGCAACTGTCGATTTGTGAACTGCAGGTACTATCTAAAGGTTTGACATTTATACCAACAGGAAAAAGTACTTTAACTGATAGTATTATTCAACTAAAAACTTTCACTCGCAATCTTATGCTTAAAGTATCATTTGGGAACAACACAGATGTAACCAGGAAGGCTATGACCCTCCAGAAGAAAATTACATATGTCCCTGCTAATAATGCTGTAGTGGAAACCTTTGGAATGTTGTGTGAGCAGGAATATATATGATATGTTTAATAACAGAACTAGAAGTAAATGTTTTTATAACTAAAGTAAAGATGAAAGGTTAGCTTTGGAAATCTTACAAAAAGACACTTCTATCTCTATCAGACCAGCTGATAAGGGAGGACTTATTGTTGTTATGGACCATAAGTTTTACTGTGACACAATGTTAAAAATGCTGAGTGATAGTGTATATGAACGAATAGATAGAACACGTATTGATAATATGGTCAAAATAATATATGATGTGCTATATGACTTCCTTCTTTGTCGCATGATTAGCTTTGAACTGTTTAATTATTTTGTGGTGAAAGAACCAATTATTCCTATAATACAAGGGCTACCTAAAGTCCACATACACCCTACATGTCCACCTATGAGGCCCATAGTTGCAAGCAGAGAGTGGTGTACTGAGTCACTTTCTCTGTACCTTGAAAGATATTTAAGACATGTTTTGGACAGGAATTATTTATTTCAGTTCACCAAGGAACATGAGATAGATAAAGATTATACACTAGCCACATTTAATGTACAGTCACTTTTCACAACAATACCGAATTACATAGGCGCAGACCTTTTAAAGGAATACCTAATGGATGATGGACATTATGAGGTGAAATGTATATTCTTGTTGTGTATGTTTATGGAGGTAATACTAGAAAACAATGCCTTCATGTTTGAGCATAACATTTACCGGCAGATGGATGGCATAGCTATGGGCACATCATGTGCCAATAGCTATGCCAGCATCATTATGGCCAGCTGGGAGAAGCAGCACATTTTAAATTATAGATTCCATGGACACATGGTGTTTTATTGGAGGTTCATGGATGATTTATTTTTAATTTGGAAAGGAGATGAGAAGTCCTTTAAATCTCTACATCAATACATGAATAGCAGCACTAGTTTTTTAAAATTTACAGGTTGTAGCTCCCTTACAGTAATATAATTTTTAGATGTAAGGGTAATTAGAAACACAAAAGGGGAGTTTAACACCCAAATATATAGATAGAAATGTCATAGAAATACATATGTGCAGAAGCAGAGTATGCAGCTGGCACACATTTTTAAAAATGTGATTAAAGGACAGGGCCTATGAACATCAAGAATGAATTCTAAGAATGAAGATTTTCATCAAGAATTGACACATCTGAGTGATAATTTTAAATCACAGGGTTACAATCCTAAGGAAGTGGATGAAGTCCTCTCTCAGATACCATTGATGAGGGGGGGATCAAGATAATCCTTACTTCTCTGAGAAGCAGGTAAGGGGTAATAGAGAGGAAACTCACTATAATAAAATTACAGTACCCCTTACATACTCCAGTAACATTAAACTGTTTCAGAATATTTTTGATAGGAATTGGCGTGTCTTATGTACAGATGAACAGATTAAATTTATAGTGGGGGATAGACCAAGATTTGCTTTCAGAAATACAAAAACACTTAAAAGGATGCTGTGTTATCCAAAGTTGGATAACAGTAATGAGATGGCTTTGAGTGTTGTAGGCACTCTGCCCTGTAACCAGTGTAACTTTTGCCATCTGATTGATACCAGCAGTAGATTTTTACATCCTAATACAGATAGGATGATGGAGTTTAATAATATACATGCTAGTTGTGATTCCATGTTGTTAAAATGGGCAGAAAGTTCAAGGATCATATTAAAGACCATATGTACATATTAGCACCAGCTAAACATGTCATGTAGCATAACCCCACACATTCCTTTACATTTATGGTGATTGAGAACATTGTGTGCAGTGAACGGGGATGTGCTGCTTTTTGGGTCTATATTATATTGTCAAAATGACATTACACTGAATGCCATTTTGATGACACATAAACAGAGAAATCTGAAATCAGCGAATGCTCAGGTCTCCAATTTTTTTTTCCTAGGGAAAAAAATTGCTTGGCCAGAGTTGTGACATTGGCCTTTACCCCACTGTAGTGCAATCTTGGAGTTGGTATATTTAGATAACGAGGGTGGCAGGCACAGCCCCCCCATATTGAGGGGTGTGGGGGGCAAAGCCCCCCAGTTTGTAATGTTTTAACTAGTCCATTATGTATTGTTGACATGGGGTTTTGCTGTTTTTAGATTTCACTCTTTATGTGTCATTGAAGTGGCATTCACTGTAATGCTGTTTCGACAATCTAATATAGACCCCTACTTTTTATATCTGTCAGTATTTTTTGTATATGCTACTTTTCTATATATGTTACTATTTTGTGCATTATTGTTTGTACAGACCATTGATGTATTAGATCCATTTTATAATCTGTAACTTTAAGGCTAAATTGGCCAAGTGACCTCATTGGCTGGTTTGTATTTTAAAAATGGTGTCTTTTGGTTCTTTCTGTAATGTCTGATGAAGCAGCAAAGGTGATACAAAAGTGCTCACTATTATTAAAAGTTTATGCCTCGTGTTGCCATGGCTTGGTCCTTCAGTATTTTTTACTGTATACATTTGCCATTTGCTTAAATGTATATTGGGTTGGCTTTGACAGCACCCTGTGTGCTGTACAAATGCATTTGCAATGTGTAATCTGACCTTGTTGTCCTGCTTTATTGTTGTCTTCCTTGATATGGGCCCAGGTTGTCCATCTCACTTCCACTTTCATATTTATGTAATATACTTTGCAGATAAGTTTGCCATTGTTGCAAATATTGACCATAGTCATGTATTATGTTGTTGGCATTTTTTAAAATGTTTAAATTATTTATATTATTCAAAATTAACAATATATATTTACAATCAATTTTACATTTTTTTTAAATGTAAAAACGTATATATATTACATATTTTTAACATTTTTGAAATGTATTGAATTTATTGATTACATTGCACAAAATGCATCAATTAGAGATATATACATTTTATTACACTAACATATTTCCATTATTGTGTAATATATACTTTATACACATTTAAATGATTTTCATACACGGTATAAGTATTAAACAATTTACATTTTACATTTTGTATTCACATCCACTTTCATACATACATATATCATTTTATTGGGCATTAGTTAGTTATTCACACATTATTATATAAAATGCACTACATATGTTTATATATATAGGGTTTTTTTTTTCATTTACATAAAATCAGAGTTCATGTTTTACATTTGTATATAAAGTTTTGCATTACTTATTAAATGTTTTTAATTCATTGTATGGAGGGAACATAATGTTGTTTTATGTCTTTTTCAACCTTGGTTTCAATTTTAAACAATGTTTCAATTAACCACGTTATATAATTATGTTAATTGATTGGTTAATTAGTTTGGTTACTTGCGCTAGTTTTTGTTTGTAATTGTGTTCTGAAGAAGTCCGTGGAGACGGACGAAACCTAGGTCGACGCAAGTGTTTCTCTGTGTTTTTGTAAATGAAACCCATCTGGTGCATTCATTGGAGCATTTATTGGCCTTGCATCATTACATTTTATCTCATTTATGGTTGAAGCATCGTTATAGTATAGCACCTCCACTTCGGCTGGGTGCTTTCTCTTCCATTAGTCTTTTGTCGGTGAGCATTGGTTCTTGGTTAAGACTGTGTGTATACGTTATGGAGGAAGAAGGCGGCGTGGTCGATGTGGGCGTGCTGCTTAAAGAAATGACTGAGCAGTTGAAGCTTCATACCGCTTTAATAAACAAGCTTATGTCATCTTCCAATACTAGTATTGAGTCTACGGGGAGTTTGGGTTTGCCGCTTACCCAAGCTTCTCCTCCGTCAGCTCTTTCAGGTTCCAGCGGTACTGGTTTGTCTGATCAACACAATAATACTGTCCGGTCTAAAGATCGTGCTGTGCTGGTTACTAGTGACTCTTGGAAACATAACCAGTATTCTTTAACCTAAAACAAACTCCCAGAGAAACTGATGCCCACATTGTGAAAGGCAATATGAGGGAGTTGTTAAAACAATTTGAAGTTAAATTGTTTAAATTAAAGCGAACTCAAATGGAAAATGGTTATTTGCGCAAGAACATTGAATTGGGGCTTGTACCCAAAGGACTTAGATTATGGGGATATCCAAACGGCAGTGAGCATGAACCAGATATGTTAAAAGAGTTACATGAACTTTTTAACAAGACTGGTTTGGCATTGTTGGAAATCATGATAAAATATAATGACAAGAAAATTGAATTACTTTTGTCTGAGATGGAAGAATTGAACAACAATATTAGTCAGGATCTTTTGTTTGATCAATACTACACAAACTATGTGAATATCATTAAGGATGTGGAACATAGTTGTAACATTATATATGATAAAAAACAAAATAAAATTAAAAGGGACACAAAGATATATGCATCTGGTATGGTGTACCCCAAATCACAACATGTACATCGTGGACATAGTAAGACGGATAACAGTGTCAGCCGCTTGGACGTATTGGATGACATCACTTCCCCTCTTCAATCGGAAGATTACGCACAACGGCAATATGGCAGCCCAGGTGATGGTGAAGGCCCTAGAAGATCTAAAAGACTTAGGGGGCAACACATATATGAGGACGATGATGATTTCGAACGTACAGGCGCACGGCCAAGGAGGGATCCGGATAAATTTAAGAAAGTAAATTTTCAAAAAAAACGCGTGGGGGACGCACAAGTAGCCGATGGCATCCACCACTATGAGGTACTTGGTAAGCAGATTCACATGGTTTCAACTTTTAGTTGTGATTTGACTAAAACGGACGCTAACACTGGCGTCGATTCGTTTGTTTTTAAAGATAACTGTTTAGATTATGTTTGTTCCGCACATAAAATTCATTGTAATCATACAGATATGGACAACATATCTCACTTTGGTACACCAGAGGGAATGGTTTTGTCGGATTTTTCAATGAGTCAAAATAATCAACAGATGGGTGTGGACAATGTGGATAGCAGTGTCTCACTCTGCGATTTAACTTTACACGCTTACGATGGACAATTACAAGACTTTAATACAGTTGTCTCAGATGAACAAGAAAATGACATTTTTGGTAATAATGGTTTAGATATGTTATGTGATGCACATGTGCATTTTGTAGGTAATTTGAATGCGCATGTAACATTTGATAGTGCATTTGAAAAAGAAGGGGAATGCAGGTTGTTTTTTCAACCTGACATTGTGGTTAACGACAATGGGGATTTTAAATTGTATAATTACACGCGTCAGTTATTTGATAGGGAATGTGTTAATTTATTTTCAAAGGGTTTTAGTTTTGTACCATGCAGGAGAGGGAATATAGTCAATACAATTGTGGATTTAAAATTATTCACTCGAAAATTAAATTTAAAAATTTTGTATCAAAGTAATCCATGGGACATTAATGTACATGATAAACGCAGTTTGTCTAAACCAAGTACTTATAACCCTCCCATGCATGAAAAGGTGGCTTTTTTGAAAAAGTGACTGAAAATGATATTAGGGATGTTTTTACTAAATACAATACAAAGTTTAATAAAAATATGACCAACAAGGAAGAAGCTACTTTAAAGAGGATTTTGTCCACTAAAAATATTAGAATAATGAAACCAGATAAGAGTAGTGGAGTAGTCATAGTTGACTACCAGGATTATGTTTCCTACATGAATGCCCTGTTGATGGGAGACACATATGTGGAAATTAGTAGAAACAAAATAAATATAGCCCATAGAAGAATTGACACGACACTTTATGACATGTTGTACCAGGGTGAGTTGGATGAACATGAATGGCGTTTCTTACAAAATGAATATCCAGTTATCAGTGGAATTTTCAGCATCCCTAAAATACATAAAGGCTTAGATAATTTACAATTTAGACCTATAGTGGATGGCAAACGTAGCAAAACACATTTTATTAGTCGATATCTAGATCACCATTTAAAGCCTGGTATTGAATTTTTTTCACACATACTTAAAGATTCATGGGATTTTTTAGCTAAAATCAATTCTATTGTATTTAATTTGGGAGACACATTCATTACTATGGACGTTTGCAATTTGTTTACTGTTATACCCCACGATATGGGGCTGGAATGGTTAGAAGAGCAGTTATTTCATACGAATTTATATGACCAAAATAAAATTAACGTACTAACAAAATTAATGGATATTGTATTAAAAAATAATTTTTTATTCTTTGAAGGGGCCTATTATAAACAAAAGAGTGGGGTAGCCATGGGGGCAGCTTGTGCCCCCAGTTTTGCAAATTTTGTACTGACCTATTGGGAGCTCAACTATGTGTTCAATACTGAGTTTTTTACACATGTTAAATTTTATGGCCGTTTTTTAGATGATTTATTTATTATTTGGAACAGTGAACAGGCAGAATTAAAAGCCTTCTTAGAGTATCTGGATAGTAGTGTTTGGTTCTTGAATTTTACACACACTGTTAGTCAGGACAGTATTAGTTATTTGGACATTAAGTTATCTTTTGACAAAAGTAAAAACAAGTTAACATCCAACATATATAGAAAATCCACCTTCTCAAATTCTTATTTACATTACGACAGCTGGCACCCTCACCACCAGAAAAAAGCTGTGGTAAAAGGCCAGTTGGTGAGGGCAGCCAGAATGGTTAGTGAGGAGGTGGACTTTCAAAATGAATTACAGTTCATTATAACACTCTTTTTGAACAGGGGTTACCCCATGGAATTTTGTAATAGCATTGCTGATGAGGTCAAAAATAAAAGGGAGAACGGTTTTTACAAAGCTTTATTAAATGATAATGAGTGTTTGTTTGACACTGGTAATAAAATTCAACACATTGGTAATAGGGGATCTATATGTAACAGTATACCTTTATTTATTACTACTTTTAATGATACCTTCGGGGTCATTAGAAACATTATTAAAAAGAATTAGAATTTTATAAATATGGACAACACATTGGGGGACCTTTTTAAAGGGAGTATTACATACATCTTTAGGAAAGATACATCATTTAAGGATTTGTTTGAAAGTCTAAATGTTGAGGTGGAGAAGCATTCTAACAAACCTATGGGTAACTTTAAATGTGGAAGGTGTTCGGTATGTAAACATTTGATTAATACTGGTACAACAGCGATAGTAAACAATCACAGGATTAAGATACACCAACATATTAATTGTTTCACATGTAATGTTGTTTACATTGCAGTATGTCAACAATGTGAGGGTTTTTATGTTGGGAAAACTAGCAGGCATTTGAGGGATAGGATTAAAGAACACATATTAGACATTAAAAATAATAAGTTAACCAATGCCTTAGCTAGACATATACATCAATTTAATAATCACCAGTTTAAGTGTTTTGGAATATTACATCTGAAAATGGACCAACAAGGTAAAATTACTAAATACAATCTGGACATAATAGAATTAAGGATGCAGATTTTATTGAATGCCCACCAGTACCCTGGGTTGAATGAATATATTAGCATAAAGCCCATTTTATGGCTACATAGTATTAAAGGTAACTAATATGGTTTACGTCAATATTTGTCATCCATTATAGAAATCATAATGTATTATATACACCTTGGTACACATATGTCATATATTTAATAATTCAATAATTTTTTCAATAAATTTATAATTTAATTCAATATTTTAACAATTTAATTATTTCAATAATACAATATTTTAACATCTTTACCTTTTAATACTTCAACTTTTTTAAAATGTTTAAATTATTTATATTATTCAAAATTAACAATATATATTTACAATCAATTTTAAAAAATTTTTTTAAATGTAAAAACGTATATATATTACATATTTTTAACATTTTTGAAATTTATTGAATTTATTGATTACATTGCACAAAATGCATCAATTAGAGATATATACATTTTATTACACTTACATATTTCCATTATTGTGAAATATATACTTTATATACATTTAAATGATTTTCATACACGGTATAAGTATTAAACAATTTACATTTTACATTTTGTATTCACATCCACTTTCATACATACATATATCATTTTATTGGGCATTAGTTAGTTATTCACACATTATTATATAAAATGCACTACATATGTTTATATATATATAGGGTTTTTTTTTTTCATTTACATAAAATCAGAGTTCATGTTTTACATTTGTATATAAAGTTTTGCATTACTTATTAAATGTTTTTAATTCATTGTATGGAGGGAACATAATGTTGTTTTATGTCTTTTTCAACCTTGGTTTCAATTTTAAACAGTGTTTCAATTAACCACGTTATATAATTATGTTAATTGATTGGTTAATTAGTTTGGTTACTTAAGCGGTTAGTTTTTTGTTTGTAATTGTGTTCTGAAGAAGTCCGTGGAGACGGACGAAACCTAGGTTGACGCAAGTGTTTCTCTGTGTTTTTGTAAATAAAACCCATCTGGTGCATTCATTGGAGCGTTTATTGGCCTTGCATCATTACATTTTATCTCATTTATGGTTGAAGCATCGTTATGGTATAGCACCTCCACTTCGGCTGGGTGCTTTCTCTTCCATTAGTCTTTTGTCGGTGAGCATTGGTTCTTGGTTAAGACTGTGAATTGGCCAAGTGACCTCATTGGCTGGTTTGTATTTTAAAAATGGTGTCTTTTGGTTCTTTCTGTAATGTCTGATGAAGCAGCAAAGGTGATATGAAAGTGCTCACTATTATTAAAAGTTTATGCCTCGTGTTGCCGTGGCTTGGTCCTTCACTATTTTTTACTGTATACATTTGCCATTTGCTTAAATGTATATTGGGTTGGCTTTGACAGCACCCTGTGTGCTGTACAAATGCATTTGCAATGTGTAATCTGTCCGTGTTGTCCTGCTTTATTGTTGTCTTCCTTGATATGGGCCCAGGTTGTCCATCTCACTTCCACATATTTATGTAATATACTTTGCAGATAAGTATGCCATTGTTGCAAATATTGACCATAGTCATGTATTATGTTGTTGACATGGTGAACATGTGGCAAATGTATGGCCATTTTCCAGATACAGGGCATCTGCACACAAGTCACTGACTACTGCTTGCAATACATCCTTGTTCTCATTATACTTCTGAGTTGACCAGTGTACATGGTTGAAATTCATGTGCACAAGCTGATATGTACAAATCTTACATGTCATTGATGTGTGTATGTGTATTGACATTGCTTTCATTTACATTCAATTTAGGCCACTGACAGTCACACATCTGCACATACATCTGTGTGCTGCCTTTGACATGGTATATGTGTGTTACATATATGCATTCCATTACACATTTGTTTGGATTGTTTATACCCACGTTTGTATTTAGTAGCCATGTTGCTGTTTTGCTGTAATACTGCTGTTTGGCACTGTGCTTGGTTGTTTGCCTTTCACATGCATAGTAGCTAAGTTCTAGGCTAGCTGCCCTTGTGGGACATTTTAAGGATAGCCAATTTCCCTTAAAAGTGAGAATCAAACCCTGTACCTTGTGTTTGTGAGGTAAACACTCTAACCATTATGCCAACCCTCCTATGTTCATGGCTGGAGGTTCATTTCTGTCATCTGATGGAGTTATCTAGCATTCTTAGACCTGCATTTGCTCATCGATGATGTTGTCTGGCTTACGCCTGCACTGCTGTACTGTGATCCTTATTTATTATCCTGCAATACACATTTACCATTGGTCCTACACATCCAGGTATGACTGCCCCATAGCTTGCAACATGTTATAACTTGATAGTGCATAGGTAGATATGTTTTCTGCATTTCACCATAACTGGTATGCATCTTTACCCTGTTTGATAACATTCCATTGCCCATGTTGTGCAGTGTGCCATCCATGTAACTTATCTGCCTTACTGTTTTTTTTCCAACCTTTGTCTGTCATGTAGTGTGATATTTGTTCTATGGGTATATTTGCTGTTATGGCCTTTTCCTCTTCTTTTTCCTGTCTTTACCTTTCCTTCTGTTCTTTAAAAAAATAAAAAATGGGGCTTATTCCCACAAAAAAAAAACACTGCCCGTGTCCCTTTGGCTTTCCCCTCTGACTTTCCTATTCCAGCATCAGTGCTGTGCATTCTTTTTTTTCATCCATACATCACATGTTTTTTACTATCTCCCACTTTCCTTGGGTATGTGCGTTACCTGTATTCCTTACACATGTCATGCACCCATTGTTAGCTAATGTTAACTGTAATGATGTGGTTGTGATTGCCCTTCACCTTTATTAATTTTTTTTATAAGAAAATGTACAGATTCTGTTGGAATCTGTAAGTGATAGCTAGCATATTTCTTATAATGATGGACTTATTTATTTATTTATTTTTATTTTACATTTGTTGGCAGGGTGAGTCTGACTGGATACATGTCCATTTTCAGTGGAGGCCCAGGGAGAAAAGCTCCACAGATCAAATAATAAGCAAGTATGAGATTTATACATAGCATGCAAATATTCATTGGTAAACACAAGCTTTAACAAGGTTACACAGTTATGAAGTTTAAGAATACAATAGTTACATAGAATGTACAGATTTTCCCAGTTATAGCATTGCATGAGACAAAACATAAGTAAGAGGAGGTCAGGGTGAGATGTTAGGGTTAATTTTTCTGTCTAGAAGTTGTGTTCCAAGTAGGAATGTGTACAATTGCAGACTGTTCAGGTGGATATTAGCAGGTGAAACACCATCGCTAGGAGTTGCAGTTCCTCAGTAAAGGTATAGTTGCAACAGGGAGCAAGAGAATGCAGAAGATGGTGAGTGTGGTTGGGGAGGCCAACCTGTCGGGGAGCAGGAGCATATCCATGTGAGTTTTAGGTGTTCTTTGAGTAGTTTTTTAAATGTAACCTTTGAGTCAGCGGAGGTAACAGCAAAAGGTAAGGAGTTCCAAATTTTGCCTATGTAGTTAGGGAAGAGGGAATCACCTGCTGTATTATTGCTTTTGGTCACCTTGATTAGTCTTTTAGCACTGTAGTGAAGTTATCTGGGATTATTTTGTAGATTTAGTGGGATGGACAGTGCTGGGGTTTTGTCTGGAAGTAGTAGGAGTTTATGAGGAAAAGAAGGCTGATGGAATAATAGGAGATTAGGGTATTCAAGCCAATTAAGTTGATTTAGTGAGTGACAGCCGTTAGCTCGGTAAGGGGCACTGCTAGCAAATTTGGCAATTTGATTGTAGCAGATGTTGAGCTTGGCAATTTCAGTTTTGGGTAGGTTGGTGAAGATAGGTGCGGCATAGAATAATGTGGAGAAGAGGTGAGTTTGAGCTATGATTATCCTGGCAGGTTGGGTTAGAAATGGTTTATTTTTATAAAGACTGCCCAGTTTTTTGCGGATGTTTTTAATGGTTTGATTTATATGTAGATCAAATTTGAGGTTGTTGTCAATGGTCACACTTAGAGTGATATTCTGTATTTGCACTAAAGCTTACTGGAGAAAGATATTCTGTAATAGATGTGTAGTTAAGACTGTTAGGGTGCTTGGATTATGAGATATTTTCTGTAACTTTGTTAATGTGCATCACGATTTTTCAATAATTACTTACAGATTACTTGCAGGTAATCTACGGTGTACCATTACTACTGAGTTACTCCATTGTGTGCAGAGATATTTAGAGTTCATTGTAGCATATTTATGTATTACATTGTTACCTGCATCTTTACCGCTGATATCAGCAAATTACATTTGATTCTCCAAAATGTGTCTGGTCCAGAAAAAAAAAACAGATACATGAAAAGAAAGAAAACGTAAAGTTTTGTTATACAGGCAATGTTTTTTCTAAAAGGAGAGATATAGCACAGATTTCCCCTTATTTAGGAAAATGAGAGCAGGATGGATGGATGGACTGATGGATAGATGGTATTTTAGATGCAAAAGAGGCATAAAATGCAAACAAGAAGATATTATAGAGGCGGTAGAGAATTTTGTAGAGGAAATATATGAAAAAGAGGAAATAGATGGGCAAGAAGAATGGAAAGTGAAATAATATGTAAAAAGTATATATATATATATATATATATATATTTTTTTTTTTTTTTTTTTTAGAAAATGCTATGACAATAAAAGAAACAGAGAGGGGTGATAAAAGAAGGTAAGCATGAATCAGTGCTAGGTTTGGATGGCATAGGTTATGAGAATTATAAGGAAGTGAATAAAGATGAAAGAGATTTTTTTTAAATATTGCATGACTAGACAAAGGAAGGTATAATGGAAGAAAATGTGGTGGAGTAAAAAAATGTCTTTGGCAAAAGGATGAAAGAAAAGAAAAAAAATGGAGGCCTATAGAATATGGAATACTAACTATAAAATATTTATGAAAATGCTACAAAAAGGATGAAGAAAGTATTGGATGAAACAGTAGGAGAAGGGATCTGTGGTATGAAAGAAGAGCAGTCAAAGAAATTTTAATTATAGCAAAAGAAGTAGTAGAGGTGAAACTGAAAGAAAATAAAGAAGTAAGACTGATAACATGGGATGCAGCTAAAGCCTTTGATAATGTGAGTCATGAAGTAATATGACAGATTTTAGAAACATATGGCATAAGAGAAAAATATTAATGTAATAAAGAAATGTTATGAAAATTCATGGGCACAAGTCATGATAAATGGATGGATGGGAAAATATAAACATTAAGAGAGAAGCATAACTGGGATGCCCAATAAGTATGTGTTTATTTGTATAAGTAATAGATGTGTTTGTATGAAATGAGGAAGGCACGATTTGAGATGAAAGGAAATATTATATTACAAATATGTATGACATATGCAGATGGTTTCATTCTAATAATAAAAAACAAGCAATGGATAAGTAAGGTCATAATATGGATTGAAAAGGTGGTAATAAAGTTCAACAGTTAAAATGAAGTGTAAGGAATTTGTTAGATAATAAATGGAATATTCACAAGAAAGAAAATAAAACTGTATATCTGGTGAGTATGAAACCTTAATAAGTCATTGGAGAGAAATACTGGAGCAGATAAAAATGTTTGGTGGAAAAGTTTTTGTTTACCATTTTAGGAAAAGACACGTTGAACACTTAAATATTATGAAAATAAGATTTTTATGGGAATATATGTTTCTCATTCAAATGTAAATCAATTATTAGAGTTTTTTCACTTCTTTTGGGGCTTTAAACTGAACCTGGATAGAAGATGGATGCTTATAATAAAAAGAATGTGGTCTGAATTAAAAAAAAAAATCAGGAGGTGCATTTAGCATCTTTGCATTTATTTTGGGTAATGCAAAAAGTAAAAGAAAGGCAAAAAGAAATGATAGGTAAGATGCTATATGAAAAATATAAAAATATATGGAAAACATGGAAATAAAAAAAAATGGACATGAAAGGAAAATAATATGGCAATAAATTAAATTATAGAACTTGAGGAATTAAAGTTGATGGGAAAAGAAAAGAATGGTATAACATAACTTTAGAAAAAAAGTGGTGTACCTATGGAAAGAATTAAAAGAAGATGTAAAAGATCAATAAGGATAGAGGGAAAACATCTGAATTTTTTTATGAAGCAGAATATTTTTATGGAGAATTTTATTATACAAGTTACCATTGTAAGTGAATATGAAATATAAGGAAAGAAAATGTGTTGACTGTAATGAAGAATAAAAACAGTAAAGCACCACTCGCTTTATTCACAAATCGCAGGATATATGTATTGAAGAATAAGCAGCAAGACATTGTTTTTGGATTGCAAAAAGAATAAAGAATGTTCAAGAAAATTTAGAAATGACTATATATGGGAGGTATATAATGTATAAATATGAATATGATTTATATGGGAAGTATGATAAAGTGTGATATTGATAAATGGGATAAAGTACTGTTTGTGACAATATGGGCACTGTGGGAAAAGGATGAGAGAATTTATTATATAACAAAAAATGAAAGATGACTTATTAGCTAAAATAAAAAGATGGTTGTGAATGAATGGGTGGGGAATAGAGGGTAAATATAAAAGAAAAAAGAATGAAATTAAATTGCTTAGTCAATCTCTTTTATGTTGATAACTTGTAAATAGTTATAAGTATGCATGTAAAAATGAGTGTGTAAAGAACTGATTTCATATATATATATATATATATATATATATATATATATATATATATATATATCTACACACACACACACACACACACACACACACACACACACACACACACACACACACACACACACACACTGTATGAAATTAATGTAAATGTTAATAAAGTACCCTCTACTCTTTCATCTTGCTGCTTTGCATCACAACCACTTGGCACTGGTGGAGGGCTGCTGACTTGGTTGTAAATAATCAGAGGTGGATGATACCATGAGAGATGGATTAATGGGTGTTTTGGAAGAAGCAGACAGAAAGGTGACCAAAACTAGTGGAACTGAGGAAATTATTGTGACAGAGCTAGAAGGAGGTGGATTACCAACACAGAATTTACAGAATTTGATAGAACAAAGTGAACCAGAAAATGAAGCAGAAACAAACAGGAGTGAAATAGTCTATCACACTTTGGAAGAAGAAGAAGAAATGACAGTTTCAACAGGAAACACATTATATTTTAGAAATAGAAGAACAAAAAAAACCTGATGTGTGTTTGGCTAGTGAAATAACCAGTTTTAAAGGCACACATCAGCAACAGGGAATGAAGCAAATATTTTGCTGATGCTGTAAAAATGGGAAGACAAGCAGCTATGGTAACAGAAAGTAGTATACAGCAAAAGACTATCCCCAGGATTCATGAAGCTCGGCGCAAGGCCGGTGTAAGGCTTGCGCAGGCCATGCAGCGTATATATGAAGTAGTAGCACCATATGCATATTAATGAAGGCACGCAGCCGCCACAGCCATGTGCATAGGAAACGTGCGCGAGTGCATGGGATGTAACGAAGTTGCGCATGAAGGCGTGTCAATGTCGGCTGTCAATGAGCAACCTAAACTGCTGAATATTATATTCCCCCTGCAATAGTAAATGCACCTATCAGTGTCCGTGGATACTGAAACGTATGCAAAGCATACAAGATAGTCCCTGCAAACAGAAAATGAAGAATCAAACACAAATGCATGGTAGGGAATAACGGGTCCCTACCCTTGAACAAATGACATGAAAACCGTGTGCCCGTAGTCCAACGTAGTGTTGATAGCTATACCATGTGGAAGTGAAACGTATCATATGTTAGCGCGCCGCCAGTAGGTACGTCCAGCCCAATGGAGAGGGTCACCAGCTGACCCATAATGTGAGGGAGGGTACATAGCTGTGCAGATGTGTCCAGAAAAAAATACACAAGGAGAAATGTAGATATATGTAGTGACCGTATGTCTGAATCATATCCCACAAGGCATGTAATAGTCACTTACAAAAGGTATGTCCGTATTTCACATACCAAATGTAATAGGAAATAGCATATGCATGTAAACGAAACAGAAGGAGCATATAAACAGCTATAGCAATAAGGACACATGTAGGCCGAAAGGAACAGTATGATCCGTACCGTCAACTAAGATTACCACCTGTCCCACTTTGAGAGCGACAGTTCCTCTGTGGGCAGATGTGTCCTGACACAAACTTGTAAAAATGGCAAATGTCCAGAGAATATAGGACATAATTATTCCGTAGACATCATGTAATAGTTGCATTAAACATTTTTCACTGAACGTATATTACATAAATGTCATAAGAAACAGAATAAGACACCGAAATGCTACAAGAATAAGCTTAGATATAGGCAAGAATTGTAAGTTCTATCTTCCGAACTGACCGTAGGTATGTGTTGGCCTGTAAAATATGCTGTGTTCACCACAAATGTCACACTGTGGCCAACTGAAAAGGTGGAAACACAACCGTCAACTGTGGGGAGGCATTGTCCACAACAGTCGGACATGTTTAAGGAATAGCTTGGACATAGGAAAAGGTGCCATCCTACCAATGAGTACAACAGGCTGGCAAAATCCAGAAGTCAGTGGTATAATCCAAACGTGTATGTGACACAGTCGAACGGGTAGTACCCAGATATACCAACCAAGAAATGAAAGTGAAGTATGGGCGTGTACCTATGTGCGTGAGGTATAGCATGTGGAAAGCAAACATGGCAGGGTAGTCCACACAACCATAAAGGTACCTGACACATGTAGGGTAGTCAATGTGTTACTCTGGCCGTGTCATGGGCCAACAACCAAAGTAGTGCTCTATGGGGTGTGATGAATTTGCGTGTGAGGGGTGGGTGGTTAATGGTAAAATCCTCAAAAGGCGATACTGTGTCATATGCAGAAAAGGTGAACCAGAGGTGTACGAGGGGGCAGCGGGTGAAGTGGAAAGAAACACAACCACATGTAGAAACAGCTGCAAGACAAGCAGACAGGCCATAGTGTAGAACACAATCCCACAAACATATGAATATGGAAATGTGCGAAACAAATGTATAGATATAAATCCAAACACAATGCTGCTTCCCAGGTTAACACCACTGCTCAGGGAAAAGTAAAAAGCATAATCACATCAACGAAGTACTGAGCAGAAGTGATAGTGAGCATAGAAGTTCTTCAAAAGTTCTTCAAAAAATAACACTCCAGTTAAAAATCGATGTATTTTAATGAAAAATAAAACGGATAAGCGCTTTCACTTACAGCTTCATCAGATCCATATTCAAACATCTTAAAAGATAGTCTATATATAAGGAGAGCCATGTAAATCAGCCAATCATGGTAATTGATTTAGCTCAAGCTTCTGCTTAAAGTCATAACGTGTTGCAGACAATTACAGAGCACAGCACTTCTCATATAGGAACCTGTCCACATACAATAACTAAAACCTCTCATAACATGCAAAGAATAAAAGATATATATACATTTATGTGGAGGAAAACTTATTGTGGGTGCTGCGATATGCAATAAATAAACTATTCATTCTCAAACAAGAATATTAGCAGATCACAGCCTTCCCTGTCAGAAAGCACCCTAACCCTAAAAACAAAGAATCACGTAACAACATGACATATATAGATATACATGGTATATCAATACATAAAAACATAAAAAATATATATATGTATGTAAAAAATATATAAAAAATATTTAATAGCATAATGATGCCTAAAAAACATAATGTATGTACATATAACATTATAAAACTCATCATATATAAAAAATGGGGTGTGCAACAGGAAACCATTCAAACCTACTATCATTTGACATGCCTACGTTGCCTCAATCTTGGTTTTATGGATGCTCTTTCATTTAATCCAGAACCCCTATCTGCTCTCAGTATTATTATCCAATCACTCTCTTTACCCTCAGTAAACGTCCTAACGTCACCTCCCCTGGAGGTTTGGATGATGACTTCTAACACTCTAAAGAGAAATTCATGTTCCTGGCCATTTGTGGCAACATGTTTTGCTAAAGCATTGTGTGGTGTGCCCTTCCTAATGTGATAGTTGTGTTCTCTTATCCTATCTCTGAGCGGGCGGTTGTTCTTACCCACATAGAAAGAAGAGCACATCTGGCACACTGCTAAATAGACCACATGAACGGTCATACAGTTGGCATCTGCAGTAGTATGAAATACTCTTTTTAAATCCGGGTGAAAAAACTCAACGTTGCTGTCAATAAATGGACAGAAATTACAGTGGCCACATGGTCTCATACAACCGATTTCTGTAGGACATCTATCCAATCTTGGATAACACAACAGCCTTTTCAGGTTGTATTGATTCCTGAAAAGAAAACGTGGGACTTCCCCTACTATCTGCTTGAGATCATCATCTACTTGCAGGACACACCAGAACTTATTGACAATCTCCCTGATATCAGGTTGATCAGATGAATAAACAGTCGGAAACTTAACGTAAGATTCAATCTTTCCCATCCCTATACTATTCGGGCCCATAGGTCCAAAATACGGCCTAGCTGTTGTTGAACGTAGATTATTGACCTCATCCAAATACAGATTGACCTCACTCTCATTATAACCCCTATCCACTAACCTCTTTCTCAGGTTGTCTGATTCATTGGCAAATCCGACATCCATGGGGTTCAGTCTAGAGGCCCTAATCGCTTGCCCTTTCATTATATTCCTGAATATAAATGGTGGATGCATACTCGTTCTCATGAGTAATGAATTAAAATGGCAAGCCTTCCGGTATACTCCGGTGTTGATGATCTCTTCAGATAGCCTTTCCACAAACAAATCTAAGAACTCAATCCTATGGTCAGAGAACTGCATAGTAAACTTGAGGAAAGTGGTTAAACTGTCCATCAAGGTATGCATGGAGTTCAGTTGTGCTGGTGTCCCTCTCCATAACACAAAAAGATCATCGACAAAATGCCGATAGAACACTACATGCTCCTCAAATAGTGTTTCACGAAACAACACATGTTCCTCCCAAAAGCTAGGAAGATGTTGGCATAGCTGTTCACACAAGGTGTGCCCATGGCTACACCATCACATTGCCTGTAAACAGCATCTCTGAACATGAATAAATTATTCTCTAAGACCAATTCTAGGAAGTGTACTATCAAATCAATTTTAACCTCCCCATAACCACTGTGTTTTCTCAAATATTCTAATACATGAGTGAGTCCTAAACCATTAGGTATGACCGTAAACAGGGACTGGACGTCAAACGTTACAAAAAGGCAATCAACTATATTCCCTTGTTGTTTGATACATTCATAAAGGTCAACAAGAAACTGCTTAGAATCCCACAGTACAAAGGCATTGTTGTGCAACACTTGTCTTAGATGTTTTTCAACATAAACAGATAAATGCTCAGTGACCCACCCACGACCGGAGACAATCGGTCTCATGGGTGGATCCTTAGAGTCTTTATGTATCTTTGGTAGCCCATTTATGACTGGTATAGCAGGTGTCTGGATATAAAGGTACTCATATAATTCCTTGTTAATTAAATTACTCTGAAAAATATCAAATAAAGTGCAATGTACATACCTAATTATGTCACTAACGACATCCATCATAATTACTTCATAAAATTTATCATGCAACATGGTTTGCATGGTTGTATTATAGTTTAGCATATCCATAACAACAACCCTGCCACCCTTATCAGCTGGTCTGATAATGATGGTTAAATCATCCTGTAATCTTTTGAGGCTAGCCCTCTCATTATGGGTAAGGTTGTCTGGCCTCATAGATCTTCTCCCTTTCCTATTATTGTAATAACTATGGAATTCATCCTCCGTGAGTTTCACAAAGGCTTCTACCAGCGGATGGTGCATGGGTACATACTCACTAAGATTCCTGAAGGTGAACTCTCTTCCATCTGCTGTCTCATAATTAGAGTTCTTATACCAATATTTCAACATTACATTCCTGCAAAACAACTTAAGATTAATAATAATATCAGTTAATCTACTCTGGCCTTTTGGAATGAAATCTAATCCTTTGCTCAATAACTTTGTCATCCCGATCTAAAACCTTACTTGATATATTGTGAACCAGCGCTTGTTCGTCCACATCTTCTTCAAGGTTTGGTCAGACAAGGGCTCTCCTGATGACTTCCTCTTCTGTCTGCCTCGACTCATGGAGCGTGACCTCCGTGGGCCCTTCTCCAGGCATGTAGGCAGAGGAAAAGACAAGTCAGAGCTTACACTGTTGGCTAATTCTACTGGCTCTATCCTTTCCTTAGGTCTAACCACAGCTTCAGACTCCCCAGTTAATGGTACAGGTTTATCCCTAGTGACACGTACCTCAGGATATAGGTTAGTGTCAGATTGCATACTGGGATGCATGATGTGTATAACATCAATGGAGTCATTGTGATTATCTATAGAACTCCCATTAACTGGTATCCGTCCTGCACTCATTAGGCCACTCACACCTCTATCCAAACTTGTATAAGCCTCAGACACAAAACATTCCTTGTCTGGAATATTATCACATGCAGTCACACTATTAACTGCATTAGGCAAATGAACTCTAACTTCTGCATTAACATTAGAGGAAGCATTGTCACATACAGTAACCGTAGCATCTGCTTTGTCACATACAGTAACAGTATTAGTAGGCATACTATTAACTGCATTAGGCAAATGAACTCTAACTTCTGCATTAACATTAGAGGAAACATTATCACATACAGTAACATTGTTAGTGGTATCAGACATCAGAACCCTGGCATCTGCTTTATCAATCCCAGTATTATTCCTATTGATAGCAGAAACTTGTCCAAATTCATTAGACTCTTGTCCTCTATTAATACGGGCAGTTGTAGAAGCAGTATTGTTATACTCACTCCTGGGCCGCATGAACACATGGCCTAATTTAAAATCTAGGAACCAAGAGTACGTAATCACCAACCTGGACAAAATCCAATCCAGTACCAAGCACTCGAGTGGAAACAGGAGCAAATCCGCAAAAACTATGTTAAAGCAAGGCTTCAGTTTATTCCACAAACCACAGATGGCACAGTTGAAAAATCCAACACAGTATAAACGAACACAATGTAGTGCACTGTAAAAGACAAGTATATACACAGATGGTTTAGCGCTTTCATCTGACAAGTGCAGATTTCTTCAGAACCATTTTTACTCAGTCTCATCAGTTTAAATAACCAACTTTTTGGCGCCAAAACCTTAATTGGTAATTGTGTATACATTTCACCAAAACACTTTCCTCTCCTCATATATTTTGCAGAAAACCATCCCAAATATATGGATAGCAAACATAAATATAAAATTCCATAAAACATTATATCAAAATTAAAAAGTATATAAAAAATATATATACAAAATATATATATACATGAATCCTTAAAAATACATAAATATGTACAATCTAAAGGGAAGTATAGATGAGTTGGAATACTAGATGAGGGGGCTTCTAAAATGGGAGTAATGGTGTAATAAAGGGGACCAACAATGGTATGTACTAACATCTTAAGGGCAACCCAAAATCAAAAAAGGCTTAATGCTGATGAAATCATTAATGCCAGGGTACGTGGTTGCATCTAAAAGTATTTGCCATCTACTTTCCAAAGCCCCTAATTTAGCTTTCCAATTGCCACTCCCCACCATACTCTCTACTTGATCCAAGATGGCAAACTTGAACCCATGTTCCTTACCATTTACTATAATGTGTTTACTCAAGGCATTTTTTGGATCACCTTTTTTCATCTTATAGGTGTGTTCATAGATCCTGGTCTTAAACCTTCTTTCTGTTTTACCTACATAATATGCATCGCACATGATGCAGGTCGCCAAGTACACTATCCCTTGACTGTTACAGTTTCCCATTTTGAATGTACATTTACTGTGTATACTGTTCTTCAATTTTAAACAACGCTGTTCATTAATGAGTGGGCATTGTTTACACATACCACACTTCTTTGTACCCTTAGATTTATTACATTTCTTTATAATGTTGTGGTTATTCTTACTTTCTATCATTCTTTTTATATTACAGCTAGTTTTGAATGTGATACTTGGTGTTTTACCTATAATATTCATAGCTTCCTCATCAAGGTTAAGGGTATGCCAATGTCTGTATAAAATTTCCTTAACAACATTGGCAAATGGATTATACATAACTACACATACCCGTCTATTAAATATTTCCTTTGGGTATTTTTCCATCTCAATTTGCCCTAATAAGGGTTTATATTTCTTTCCCCATTCGGAATTTACATAATTGGTTACATCCGTAACCATTTCCCTAGGGTATCCTCTTTCCTCAAATAACCTTTGTATTATATCTAATTCTTTAACCATATACTCTCTAGTGGAAGACATCCGAGCAGCCCTCACACATTGACCTTTAACTATATTCTTAAACATGTGAGGTGGATGACTACTCCCATATTGAATATAATCGTTGGAGAATGTAGGTTTTCTGTACAATTGAGAAAAGAATCCTTTGTTGTCAGAACCAATGAATGCATCTAGATATGCTATACCCTTTTTCTCTATAGTATGGGTAAATTTTAAAAAATCAGTTGTACTGTTAATGTAATTAATGAAATCCTGGATACTCTCAGTTTCCCCCTTCCACACTATTAGTATATCATCTAAAAATCGTGTATACATAGACATACGTTTAAAGTATTCACTTGAAAATATAAATTGGTTCTCCCATTCGAGCATAACCATATTTGCAAATATGGGTGCACAAGATGCACCCATTGCAACTCCCCTTGTCTGTCTAAACGTTTCTCCTAGGAATTCAATATAATTATGGTCCAAAATAACTTCCATCATGCTCATAATCAGTTGGATTTTGTCCCACGTACATGCTGAATATTTTATCAAGCTCTTACTAAAAAATTCCAAGCCTATATCCCTAGGTATACACGAAAATAAGTCTTTTACATCTATCGTGATGAACGTAATATCTCCGTCCCATATATCATGATTCAGCTTATTTAATAAATTCCACGAATCCTTAAGAAGATGTGGAACTTTATCATAGATATGCTTGGTCCAGTGATCCACTGCTACACCTAAATTAAATGTTTTGGACTTTGACCCAGAGATAATAGGTCTGTAAGGGGGTTCCTGTACATTTTTATGAATCTTCGGAATCCCTATGATGTGGGCCAATATGGGATATTCATTCCTAACAAAATTATATAGATCCTCATTAATTCTATTATCCAGTAAGTACTCTTCGATGATCAAATCTATCCGTCTATGCCCTATATTTATCTGATTCCTCGAGATAGCTTCATAGTTGCCTGACTCAAATAATATATCATGGATTTTTTGTTGATATTCACTTGTGTATGTTAACATAATCCCCCCTCCCTTGTCGGGTTTCATTATTCTAATTTCACTATTAGAAATGATATCCAGTAACATTCTCCTTTCTTTTTTAGTCAAGTTATCTTGGTAAAAACATGATGGTTCTACTCCTTTCATAATCCTATTGTAAGCCGCATATATATCTCTACTAACTGCTTGTTCATACAAAGTCACCTGAGTGTTGTTGGGAGGGATATATGTACTTTTCTTCACCAACTTTTTTGCGTAACCTGTCCCAGGTCCGTCAATATCCTTGAAGTGCAAAGCCAGATTCAACCTACGACAGTATAATTTTACTTCCTTTATTACATCAAATAAATTAAACTGTCCTGTTGGGATGAATTTCATCCCTTTACTAAACAATGTAAAAAACTCTTCCCTAATATCTAAACTGGTATAATTGTATACCATAAATCCTTTAAAATTGTGTATCTTAGGGTTTTTACCTGATGTATTAATGTCTGTAAGTACCAGACCATACTTTAGACCGGTCTTATCACTGCCTGACCCATCACAAGATATAATATCCTTTTTCCTATTATTATCATTTAATACCTTTGTTGGAATTTCTTCGGAGCTGGGAAAAATCTGCCTCCTTGAAAATTTGCTTGACCATCCTGTCTAGAATGTCCACGTTTCCGTTCACTATACCCAAAATGATCAATATTAGTATCACTCCTACCTTGTGGCCATATATATGCTCTGCCTACCCTATATAGCTCAGTATCTCTCTTTATTTTATTTAGTTTCCTATTGTAAATTGTTTTAACTTTATAACTAGCTGTCTGGAATTGTTTATAATATAGTTCTTGCCATGTATCAAATTCATTATCCATAATAATCTCATCATTTAATTCTTCCAACTCTTTGTATAAATTTGCTATCTTCTCATCATTATACTTCATCAACATTTTTATGTACATATTTCCAAACACGTCAAACAATTTGTTGTTTGTATTCCAACTCACCTATACTTCCCTTTAGATTGTACATATTTATGTATTTTTAAGGATTCATATATATATATTTTGTATATATATTTTTTAATTTTGATATAATGTTTTATGGAATTTTATATTTATGTTTGATATCCATATATTTGGGATGGTTTTCTGCAAAATATATGAGGAGAGGAAAGTGTTTTGGTGAAATGTATACATAATTACTAATTAAGGTTTTGGCGCCAAAAAGTTGGTTATTTAAACTGATGAGACTGAGTAAAAATGGTTCTGAAGAAATCTGCACTTGTCAGATGAAAGCGCTAAACCATCTGTGTATATACTTGTCTTTTGCAGTGCACTATATTGTGTTCGTTTACACTGTGTTGGATTTTTCAACTGTGCCATCTGTGGTTTGTGGAATAAACTGAAGCCTTGCTTTAATATAGTTTTTGCGGATTTGCTCCTGTTTCCACTCGAGTGCTTGGTATTGGATTGGATTTTGTCCTAATTTAAAATCTGTTATGTCCCTGTTAGCCTTGTGTCTTTTCTGTTGCAGCAATTTGCGCTCAAAAGCCAAAACACTGTCCAGAATATTCTCAAAAAGTGGCTGCACCACTTCAAAAGGAAAATCTCCAAAAAGTGACTGTTGCATGGTATTAATGTTACTAATCAGCTTCGCTTCCTCTGGACTAAAGAAGTCTATAAGGAGCCATAAATATTTCCTGCTTACCTCTATATTCAAGCGCTGCCATTGCGCTAGCAGGTCTGGATACTCTCGCCCCTGACTTGGCATCGTAAACACGCAAAGCCCTCTAGGTATAATGTTTCTGTCCAGACAAAACTGAAAATGTAAGCATTGCGTTTGAAAACGCTTCAGTTTCATAAAATCCCTCTCAATAGCATCAAGCAGTCTGTATAACCTCTCCGTGTTCACTGTCGCCTCAATAGCATCATCAGAAACTGCCACACTATCAAAATACCAGGAAGCATTTACAGTTCCCTTTAGATATTGTTGAAACCTCAATTGCAAAGCCTCTGTCCTTCGGTCTTCACCTCTAGGAGAGTAGTCCAACTCGATGTCAGCCATACTGCAACTACGAATCACTCCTGTTGGCAGCAGAATAAGCACACACTAATAAAAATAAATCCAAACACAATGCTGCTTCCCAGGTTAACACCACTGCTCAGGGAAAAGTAAAAAGCATAATCACATCAACGAAATACTGAGCAGAAGTGATAGTGAGCACAGAAGTTCTTCAAAAGTTCTTCAAAAAATAACACTCCAGTTAAAAATCGATGTAGTTTAATGAAAAATAAAACGGATAAGCGCTTTCACTGTTACAGCTTCATCAGATCCATATTCATACATCTTAACAGATAGTCTATATATAAGGAGAGCCATGTAAATCAACCAATCATGGTAATTGATTTAGATCAAGCTTCCGCTTAAAGTCATAACGTGTTGCAGACAATTACAGAGCACAGCACTTCTCATATAGGAACCTGTCCACATACAATAACTAAAACCTCTCATAACATGCAAAGAATAAAAAATATATATACATTTACGTGGAGGAAAAATAGATATGTCACTGTCACATACCCACAGATTGGTCCTGATGGAACTGGCCATAACAAACGCAACACACCTGGATGCATAATGGCCTACCCAGCATACCCTCCACACCACACAACCTGACTCCATACCAGAACGTCCACCAAATCCAGCCGTACTTGGTCCACTGGTTCGTTGCAGACACAGCTACACACAGTGACCCCTATGCATATGTAGTAGGTATTGTCACCCTAGGCAGTGTCAGGATTGCAAACCATGTATCCCCTGCATGTAAAACCCCCTGCACGTTTTCATAAAGCCACAAATATCTTCGGTATCTGACTTGTTTTGGTCTTGTCCAATTTTTGGGATATCCCTCATGGGATAACCAACCTGTGTAAATAGTAGAATGGGTATGACAACATGATGTCCAATCCTGTAGATATCTGGACACAAGTCAGAACGTGCAGTGGAGGTCCATGACACTGTCCAGCCCTAAGTGGGCATGCATAACCTACTACCCAGGATAAAACACCTTCCCGTGACGCACGTGTCCCGACACGAATAGGAGGGAGAATATAAAGCACACATTCGCATAGTGGCAAATGGCATGAGGGTGAGGAAGACAGTGACATAAACAGGTTAACCCTGATCAAGTGTGAGGGACACTGACTGTGTGCAGGTGTGACCGACCATACCTGTCAACCTGTGTGAGCAAGATATCTGGACAGAGCCATGAATACAAGTGAGACAAAGGTCCAAAAACAGGGACAATTTGTAAAGATAGCTCTTAGAAACATAGAAATATGATAGAATAACAGTTTGCACATTGGCATTAATGTCCGTAGTATGAAGTCTGAAACCCAACTGTCTGTCAGCACGTTCCGACTGCAGTCTTTAATGCTGAGCTACTGCTGTGCCAGAACACAACAGCGTATTACAGAGGTCCATACCATACCACTCAACTGTCCAGATATTCACAGAATGACCAGAGGTTTGCCTCATATTGTTGTTGTGTGTTTCCGACAATCTGCACCAGTCTGGTAAATAGCTGAGGATTGACATCACTAAATAATGAGAAATATCTTGAGTTTAAGACTCCACATCCTTCAGAAAAGTCATGCTAATGCAAAACCTAGTATTCTATCAATGTTCTAAGCTTGTAAGAGCAATTGTTAAAATGTGTCCCTATTTGTCCCCCCATCATGTAGGTTTTGCGCAGATTTGGTGCTCTAAGAGGTGGAGAGGTATGGTCCGTACATATTTACAGTAACAACCCTTCACATTTGTGTAATGTACAACTGCATACCTGTAGTCACTTTATGTCCAAAATAATAATCCCTGTATGACTGTATACAGGTAATAGTCAAATGTGAATGGGAACACCCCTCACCATGGAGTATGGACTGTAACAACCCCACCCATAATATGTATTGCCAACAGAATAAGCTGCTGACAGGTGCCCAAACACCTATGTCTATAAACACAGGTAAAAATTCATAATAGGGAGAAACTCCCTGTCCACATGCTTCATCTGACATTTGAACTCAGCCAAGGAAGTTCCGTTCACCAGGTGGACAAGCCTAAACCCAGATCACTACATGAACACCCTGACAATCAAAGACCTGTATGTGCCAGGACTATATGCTTTGGTGTTCTGCATATCCTTGGAGTGATTAACAATGCAGCTGGGGTCCACAGCAGTAGGCAATAGGGAATGTGTAATATGTAGTACCACATTTTTCCCAGCAGGAGAATGGATGCCTGTGTTGTAGGTGAAGCGGTGAGGCGTATGTTGAAGTAGCTAAGTACTATGGGTATGCATATCAATGAGGCAGAACACCAATAGAATAGTGGTTCCGGCATCCGGCCAACGTGAATGCAGTTCCGGTTGACCTACAACCACTGCACATATAACTTTAAAGTGTAATGAATGCGTTTGTGCTGTACACACATTTAAATATGTAAAGGTGAGCGTGTGTTTCGCAGCAGTCTATAAACCGGAATACAGATATGTAACTGTTATGGTCAGAATTATGAAAGGCCACGTAAGCACAAATATCTGTGAAACTTATGTAACCCACAATAAGAATATGCAAGTGCACCTGCGCGTGTGTAATCCGCTCACAGCATAGCAAATGAATGCTGTTTTCTCCACATTATATGTACATGGCTCATACCTATTAACCCCGTAAAGTACGAAACCGGACAAAGCCATGAAAACAACTGGTACAAATAGGGACAATCCCCAGATATTGCCCTAACAAACATAGAAAGTGGATAGAATAACAGGTGTGTCACTAGCATGGATTTTCTGAAGGGTATGAAGTCGTAACCTGAAATGTTTGTCATTATTTACCAACGTCAGTCTTTAATGATATGCCACTAAATTGCCAGATAGACACCAGGTTATGAAAAATGGACCAAAGATAAGAGGCAAACAGCTGTACATGCAGCAAAAATCTGTACAGTTGAAAGGTACGATATGGATATATATATATATATATATATATATATATATATATATATATATATATATATATATACATCCACAGACTTAAACCAAAGCAAATTATGAAATGAGGACTGTACAGACATATGTATATATGTACATATATATATCTATACACACACGATACATGAATAGATATATACACAACAAACATATGTCCCTGTACATATAACACATGTACATAAATAGGTCACGGTATAGCTATTATGAATAGACAGACAGACATGCATGAAAGGTGAATACACTGCTGCTTTCCAAACCATTGCCTGGAAAGTACCAGTGAGACAGGGCCTGCAAGTTCTACACGTTAAACATGAATATAGGTGTCCTTTGCAGGACCCCAAAAATTGATCCCGTACGAAGTGCGAACCATCATTGATGCAAAAGACATCACAGCTGCAACTATGATATAGCTGTACATGCAACAGTAGCAGGTGCAAGGGTAATAACACATGGGTCGATAGAATGTATGACATATGACCTGATATCTGAGAGTGGGGAGTGCTCAGAAGTGTCTTCACACTTTATTATCGCTCACATTAAACATGTCTAATGGATACTGTGGAGGGGTGTCAGGTATGGGAATCATGGGTATGCAGAAATGGGCCTAGGTGTTGGTTGGCACAGATCTATTAGGTACGCCCCATGGGAGTGATCAATATACCTATGTGGGTATAGCACACGCCTATATTCTCCAAAAAGGTGCAACCCATCTACTGGATATTGTGTAAACCATTGGGGGAAGACGTAGGGACCTATATCAGTGTCATGTAGGTGATTATCATGGATGGACATGCTTACGACCAAGATGATAACCATACCTGCCAAACTTTCAGAATAAGACAGATGGACTAAGGCATAGTACATGAAATACAAATAGGGACTATATTAAATATACCCCAGACAAAGTCAGAACATTGATAGAATAATGGCGTAGTCAGGAATATGAATGCTATGAGAGTTAGTAATCATGAAATAGACATGTCAGTCATTATTACCTAACCTCACAGTCAGTCATGCCTTGCCAGCAATCTACCAGAAAGGCACATTATTAAGACAAATGTAACAAAATCATAGGTCAAACCTCGGGGCGTTTACCCATAATGTGTACAGGTGAGAGGTATGAAGGTAACCCGTCCTAAATAAATGTACAGAACTAGTGATACTAGGTGGACAGGTGAGAAGAAAGATGTCAGGACAAATGACAAAACATGTACAAGTCAAAAGCATGTATTTCGACAAATGTGAATGACAACGTATGCCCTGTGAAAGTCAATGTGGAAGGTTAATAGACTCAAAAGACATGTGTCCCTCAGGGTGTCATGCAGTGTTACCGATACAGTGTCCAGTCCCCCATACTGCATCGTGAGCTCTGCCACTGACGGAAAGCACAAATACCGGCGTACACATAAGGTACATGATAGAATAATTAGTGTGGATAAGCACCTGTTGGCCTGTGTGAGGAATACAACCCTCTGGGTGGGTGTGTCCTGCAATAGGAATGTAATGGCATCTGGCCTGTGATGGCACCATATATTGTGTGTATCGGTGTAAGAAAATTGATATCCTGTATCAGAAACATACCTCGCAACTGTACAGAGTCTCGCAGAATGTGCAGATGTTTGCCTCATATGTTTGGTGTGTTCCTCTTACAATCTGTACCTGTCTGACAAATACCTGAGAACTGAAGTCATTAAATAATGACAAACATTTGAGTTTAAGACCCCAAATCCTTCAGAAAAGTCATACTAATGCAAAACCTATTATACTGTCAACTATCTACGTTTGTAAGAGCAATATTTAAAATCTGTCCGTATTTGTCCCCCCATCATGTTAGGCTTTGTACAGATGTTTTGCTCTAGGAGGTTGAGAGGTATGATCAGAAACAGATACATGTCAGAGGAAACAGCATTATCGACTGCAAGATAACTCAGAAGGTATGAAAAGCGCTGCAGTAGGAAGTTCAGTATTGGCCGCAGGTATGTGCTGACATGTCAAATGACACAGCAGACTACATGAAGTACCTATAGGGCTGTCACCTTTACCAATGCTGACAGTGGGACATACCCACATCCATGCATACACCACAAATAGACATAGCACACAGCAAAGCCTGGGCCATGATACACGAAGCCTCCGGCGTGTATGAGTTGAGTGAGAGTACAGCAAGGAAAGATGACTGCCAGGCTATTCAGCAAACACCCGTAGGGGTGTGCAAGACCGCCCGTAACATGAACATTGCACGGACAATGTTGGAATTTGCAACATACCCCATTTGTATGTGAAAGCTATGCAAATGATGTAAATACGTGATACATGAAACAGTAAGCTGTCCGTGCAAGAGCAGAGTTGTGTGCAGAAATGTACCTGGATGTTGGGCGACTAACATTCTGCACGTTGCTAAACAGAGCAATGACAGCTGCAAATACAGTATGAATACAGTTGAAGAAGCATGCCAATGTCCAAGTCTGAGGCCAGTGGCAGCTTTGTCCATTGGATATCAATAAAACTGTAGTTGTCCTCCCCCGATCTCTGGTGTGGAAGCGTAGCGCAGCGCCACGAGAATGTGTTGCGCTTCAAAACAAGTCAAATATGTATAATATACATACAAAATGTAGGTTTAGTTAGATGTTAGTACGCCATGCAGATGAATGGCAAGCTGGAGACAACATGGCTACTGCGTACTGGTTGTTATGTGTGGAAGCGCTCTGTCAGAGATGTAACGAAGCATTTGTAGGCAATCTGATGCAAGTGAGGCTGAGGATAGTGAATCACAACATGTCATGCCATATGGGCCAAGCCTCTACAGTGTAGTGTAGGATAAGGGGACTATTAGAGTAGAAGATAGGTGACAACATGACTGTGTATGTATAAAACACTGTAATCTCACCAGAGCAGTGTCACATGTTTGCTGTCAGTAATCAGTGGAAGAGGCGTGTTATGAGCTATCCTATGGAACGTCAGGAGACTGATGGTGTACGCCATGGATACCACCGATGTGACCTGCAAGCCTGCCCACAGTGTGTCTGCGCCCATGCGCGCCAGTAGGCCCGAGTAAGCATGTGTGCACGTGTGTTAGCCCGTGTGTGCATGTGAAAGAACGAGTAAGCTAGTGTACGAATGGTGAAGCCAGTGTAATGTCATGTATGCCAGTGTATGCGTTTGTAAGCATGTATACATGTGTACTACACACATCACACATGTACTGCACACTCAGACACACATGCTGCCAATACTACACACATCAGTGAAATGGCACATGGATGGAGAATACGTCATCAGAATTAACAGTGCTGTAAACTATGCTACATTGCTGGTCATAGCTGCAATGCATCATGCCTGCTGATATACACCTGGAAGTAACACACTTTGTGTTAACAGCATGCTAACCGTGTGCATCAGCAACAGGTTAGTCTGATCCTGCATCAATGTTACACATCACAGGTGGTGGCACAGGTGACATCATATGCACAGGGTGTGGTGTTACATTTCCAGAGCTGTCATTGAGCCATCCAATGTACATGTAGGTGTGTGTGTGTGAGGGACAATGGTTATTGCATGACCCAATGGTGATGCAATGGGTTTGTGTATGTGATAGCCCTAGCTGTTTGTGGTAAGTGTGCGTGTCTGCATATACACAGGGACAGCATGTGTCAGCTATATACAGGAGGTTGTGGGACAGTCACAGACCGTACCTGCCACGCTGTAGAGATTCCCATTACTGGCCATGGACACCCCCTCCATGCATCCAACACAACCCAGTCCTGCACCTGTCAATGTATACACATACAGTCCTGGGATCTGTACCACAACCTGTGGATAAAAGTGAGTCTGTAATGTTAACCTGAGTTGCATAAAATTGTCATTTACTACATATGGATATGAGCCATACTCACCCTCCAATGTAATAACCACTGCTGACTGTTGCTGAGATGTGCATACGACCATTCAAAGGTGCTGTACTAGCATTGTTTCCAATGCCCGTGTAATACCCAGCAACACAATAACCGGTCACTACACAAGTATAACCCACGATCACTACAGCACACAGTATGTGCACTATCACAGAGCCATAGCAGATGTACATACATCCAAGGTGATCACGTACAGATAATGCAGCACATTCAAGAGTGATAATCCCAACATACATATCTATAAATAATACATATATATATATATATATATATATATATATATATAGATAATCTATATATATATACACACACACACACACACACACACACACACACACACACACACAACACACATGGCAGGGTTGGGAGCAGAAAACAAACATAATCACTGTACCACACAACAGCATTACGCAGTTACAGAATGCACTACCGTGATTAGTAGATCACAGGATTCATGCAGGCATGCGTCTAGCCTGCAGACAGCAGCATCAAAGGCAAAGACGCCACACAGATGTTATGTAGAGTGAATACTCTAAAAGCAATGTACTATTGTCATGCAGCTGGAAACACACACACACACGTGGCAGGGCTGGGAGTCGAACATACACCTAACTACCCTATCACACTACAGCATGACGCATTTACAGAACGCACTACCAAGATTGCTAAACACAGCAGTCCCAGAGGCATACATCTAGGCACGTGTCATCATCCGCAAAGGCAAAGACGTTGGTAGGAAATATCTGTGGTGTGAGGTGTCTAAAAGCAAGACTGAGTCCCCAGGTGGATGGGAGCATGCACGTAAACACACACACACACACACACACACACTTGACAGGGCTGGGAGTCGAACATACACCTAACTACCCTATCACACTACAGCATGACGCATTTACAGAATGCGCTACCGAGATTACTAAACACAGCAGTCCCAGAGGCATATATCTAGGCACGTGTCATCATCCGCAAAGGCAAAGACGTCGGTAGGAAATATCTGTGGCGTGAGGCGTCTAAAAGCAAGACTGAGTCCCCAAGTGGATGGGAGCATGCGCGCAAACACACACACACACACACACACACACACACACACACACACACACACACACACACACACTTGGCAGGGCTGGGAGTCGAACATACACCTAACTACCCTATCACAGTAGAGCATGACGCATTTACAGAACGCGCTACCGAGATTACTAAACACAGCACTCCCAGAGGCATACATCTAGGTGCGTGTCATCATCCTCAAAGGCAAAGACGTTGGTAGGAAATATCTGTGGTGTGAGGTGTCTAAAAGCAAGACTGAGTCCCCAGGCGGACTGGAGCATGCGCGAAAACACACACACATTTGGCAGGGCTGGGAGTCGAACATACACCTAACTACCCTATCAAACTAGAGCATGACACATTTACAGAATGCGCTACCGAGATTACTAAACACAGCAGTCCCAGAGGCATACATCTAGGCGCGTGTCATCATTTGCAAAGGCAAAGACGTCGGTAAGAAATATCTGTGGTGTGAGGCATCTAAAAACAAGACTGAGTCCCCTGGCAGATGGAAGCATGCGCGCAAACACACACACGCACACTTGGGAGGGCTGGGAGTTGAACATACAACTAACTACCCTATCACACTACAGCATGATGCATTTACAGAACGCACTACCGAGATTACTAAACACAGCAGTCCCAGAGGCATACATCTAGGCGCGTGTCATCATCCGCAAAGGCAAAGACGTCGGTAGGAAATATCTGTGGTGTGAGGCATCTAAAAGCAAGACTGAGTCCCCAGGCAGACGGGAGCATGCGCGCACACACACACACACACACACACACACACACACACACACACACACACACACACACACACACACACTTGGCAAGGCTGGGAGTCAAACATACACCTAACTACCCTATCACACTACAGCATGACACATTTACAGAACGCACTACCGAGATTACTAAACACAGCAGTCCCAGAGGCATACATCTAGGTGGGTGTCATCATCCGCAAAGGCAAAGACGTCGGTAGGAAATATCTGTGGTGTGAGGTGTCTAAAAGCAAGACTGAGTCCCCAGGTGGACAGAAGCATGTGCGAAAACACATACACAGACACTTGGCAAGGCTGGGAGTCGAACATACACCTAACTACCCTATCACACTACAGCATGATGCATTTACAGAACGCGCTACTGAGATTACTAAACACAGCAGTCCCAGAGGCAAATTTCTAGGCGCGTGTCATCATCCGCACTGACAAGGACGCTGACAGGGATTGTATAGACAGTGATCAGTCTGAAAGCATACAGACATATTACTGTCCCACGGTAGACGTAGACAAACACACGGTAGTGGTGTGATTGGGGCAACGTAAGATTTACGGAGCACCACAACAACAAGACATAGACATGGGACGCGCCACAGACAGTACACCCTTCAAGATAGTCGACCAGTGTGTGCTCGATAGGCATCAATCGTAACGTTGAAAATGGACATCTGTTTCCTGGATGACCACCATGGCTATACAGGATGTCAACGGCCATGCCCATGCACAGAGGGACATCACCGACACAAGGTGTCACTGGCCATGGCCACATGCTTAGTAATACACATCCGTTCGGACTGTACTGTGTGTCGATCTACACAACGGTGTACTGGGCATGCTCACACACTTAGCAGTTGCAAAGGGTCGTCTTGCATGCAGACGGAGTCTCAACACGCAAGGGCTCAGTTTGGACTGTCATGTGTGTCCATCTACACAACAGCGTACTGGGCATGCTCACACACTTATCCATTGGAAAGGGCCATCTTGCATGCAGATGGAGTCTAAACACGGAAGGGCACAGTAAGGTATAACTGTCCCCATGCACAGGGTGGGCCGTCCTGCATGCAGATGGAGTCTAAACTTGGAAGGGCACAGTAAGGTATAACTGTCCCCTCGCACAGGGCGGTCACACACATGCAGTGACCAGTACACACTCAGCTGCCATCACAGCTGTTACAGGTGCAGATCACAGATGTACACACCACAGTCTACACTGTAGCCCTCGAGACATCACCATGTCGTTGCTGCAGCAATACACAGCCATACATTACCACAACACCATGTGACACATGACCAGTGGACTGCACAGAGGTCTACAGCAACTGTGCAGAGTACACATGTACTGACAGAGTTCCAACAGGTGTTATGCATTGCAATTATACCACTATACATGACCAGGTCAGCTCAAGTCATACCAGGGGCCCCGAGTCTTGCACAGCTGTGACAGATGAGTGTTGCTGTACACCAAAGAACACACATGTTTGGATATGTCATACATGTGATTGTAGTGGATGTGTGCATGGACCACACACAAAACACATATGTACATAGCTTAGCCTTTGCTGTCCCCCATGCAGAACAGTGGCCTAAGCAATCATACGCACGCAAATGGAAGGTAGGTCCATGTCTGTTGAATGCTCACAGTACAGGAGGTAGCAATGTTGACCAAGGACACATTCCCCTGTAGTAGTCGCCCATGACACCCGTGATATCATACCACAGTCCATGTGTTATGTATGGCAACACACATGTCCACCAATAGCAATGCATACAAACATGGCTACAGGAGACACATGTAGGACCAACGCACATGTACAATCTGTGCTGTGCATGCAGCAACCATGCATGTGCAGTGGCCTAACTACAACATGCAGTTGCAATGCAGCCCCATCATTGACACCTGTATATGGTGACATACAGACAGTACGGTTGGTTGTACATCACGTATGGAGGAATGTGTGTACATAAAGTGATGATACACCTGTGTAAATGTATGTGTGCCAGGGATGACTCACAGGTGTGTCACACGCCATCCTACCATGCCATGTGCAAACAGTACGCTATGTCACTGTTACTTGACAGTGATAACATAATGCATACACAGTGGTCAGGTGTTACCAACTGTATGTCACATGACGCCTGTAACACTGACATCCTCCCGTGTGCATATAGCCACACAATTGCCAGACATAGCATTGGTACACATACTGTGGATATTACCACTGCATGTCTATCAAATGGCTCATCATATGGCAGGTGTATCATTCCCAGCACTGCCATGTGTGTCCGCTTGTGTGACCACACATGCCACATATGGTTGGGACTACGTCCCAGTTGTTACACATCCCTGTACACCATTGTAGAGATCTGTACATACTGCAGTGTGGAAAGCATGACGTCAGCAGGTGTGGTGCATCACATACATTGGCTATCTGTACACACATATCTGGCCACCACAGTGTGTGTGTGTATGTATGTATGGCTGTCTGGTGCTTGGTGTGAGGGTGTATGCTACCATACAGTGGAAACAGGATCACTAACCCCTCATGGTGACTAACTCCTCATGGTGATGCAGTCTACAACCCTGTTGATGCCATTGGTCCCAGCCATACTGGCTACCTGTGCATGTTCCTTCTCTGTTCCATGTTGTGTGGGTGCAAAGTACTGCGAGGGTGATGGCCACATAGACAAGGGTCCACACCTCAACACTATGGGGTGTGCATTATAGTGCTGTAGACCCCGTGAATGTGGCCATGTTCCTGTACTGTGACAGGGTATTACTGCTACACAGTGTGGCCTCATGCTATCAAGTGGCCTCTAACGCCATCATTGGGCAGACCGCTGTGTACAACTCCTGCACCATGTCAACATACCTGTAATGTTTTCCGGTATGTATGTCACATCTCTGTCCACTGTAGCCTGTTCAACTGACCACATGCTTCAGGTGCAGTATATGTGCGGACATCTGTGTCATGTTCGACTTTCCAACAGTCAGGTTGAGGGTACGTTTAGCATGCTGATATTGCCATACATGCCTGTGAGTACTCCACAGTTATACATGGGGGACTGCAAACACTGCTACCTGTAGGCATATGCCAGTACACCATAGGAGGGAACCAGTGCATCATTACCAACATGCTGTTACTGTTGTAACCGAGACACATACTGTTAACATATCACAATGCATGCTGCACCTGGACTACATGGTATGACTGGTGCATGTCGACAGTACACCACTGATGTCACATACACATCTCTCAGTATTCACACATGGCCAATGCAATATACACATCCCTTAATATGCGTACACTAGTAATGTTAGATACACCTCTCACTATTCTGTTCACCCTGTGCATCAGACCATTTGAGCATATCCCTGCACCAATGGTGTGGATGACAGGAATGTGGCAAAGGCTTCATCATATGCACAGGGTGATACTGTTTGCCAGGGGCATAGGCTGCACCAATGGATGACATCATGTGTGTGGGTAAGGGCCGGTGATTTGAATGGACATGTCTGTTCCGTATGCATGTGGGTGTTGTGGAGCCCTACAGTTGTGTTTGCTGTGTGCGTGTATGTGTGCACATAGTTCTGTCATTTGTGAGGCCTACACAAGGGTATTATGGACAGCTCCAGATTGTACAGACCAGGTTGTACAGCTCACTGTGACTGGACACTACCACCAGGCAGTGGTACAGAATGGCTACTGTCCGACGACACATGGCCACTGGAACTGTGTCCCCGCCGGGAACGTCCAGGGCCACGTCCACGTGGCCTGCTGTGACCTGGTGTGGACAGTGCAGCACCAGCTGTACTGCTACTGCTACCGGCACTATGGGAGCAGCCATGTGAGGTGGCATGCTCACGTTGACCTGCACTGGGTGGTGTAGCTGGCCTACGTCCATGTGGCCTACGCCTCACCCCTACCAGATGTTCCAGCACAGACAGTTCATGCTCGTGGATTGCCATGCCACGGTCGAGGATTCTGACCATGTCACCCAATTGCCTGTCCAGAACATCAGCAAGCTGCTGTTGAGCACCTGCCAATGCCTGGATGTTGTTGTTTAGGGTACTGATAGCAGCCCTCTGCAGCCTCTGCCCTTCTCTGTTCTGCCATTCGGCACGTTCCTGTGCTGCCATTACAGTCTGGAACATGCGTCTGGTGAGCCCAGCTGCTGCGCTATGTCCTGCAGGTGCATGTCTGCCAGAGGTCTTCCTACGAGCAGCACCAGCCACATGCCTATGTGGCACATCTGCAGTCAGTATACTGCCACCATGGTGTGGAGACACACTTTCTGTAGCCACCACACATTCCTGTTCAATGCTAACAGAAGCTGAATGTCCTTCCTCTATGGCCACTGTAGATGCAGTATATGTTGGCAGCTGAACTGTGTGCGGGGAAGAGGGGGACATAGCTGGGATGGCAACCGTTGGCACAGATTCAGCCCCTGACATCCCTGCCTGTACTTTGTGCATATGTTCATCACTGCTAGCATCTGTGGGGACACTATCAGATGGACCGCAGGAGGGTAACGCACCTATATCACCTGTGAATGCAAAGAAAGACTCTAAATTACAATAGACACACACACACTGACACACACACTGACACACACACACACACACACACACACACACACACACACACACACACACACACACACACACACACACACACACACACACACACACACAGGCACACACACACTGACACACACACTGACACACCATGCATGTGATATGATAGATGGCATGCAGCATGCTTGTGATACAGCTGACAGCATGCAGCTCAGACATCAATAGTGTTTGTAAGCATACCCCATGGAATGCACACTACAGCAGGCAGGTGTCATATCATTATCCATGCAATTCACATGATCATGGTAGTATGCATGCATCCTTGTGACACAACATGTGGACCAGAACAGGATAACAGTACACATGGCTGACGTGACCTTGACATATAATCTGCTGACTTGTGCATTAACATGCATGCATGCCTGACACAATGGTGTCCTGACACATGTACAGCATTGTACTGGGTATCACATTGCGGTGTTGTCCATATGCCCTACAGATAGAATGCATGTTGAGCAAATGTGCATGGGCATAGTAGGGGACTGTGAGCCGTCTACATTGCTGTACAGTGTGATGTACAGACACTGTGCCATTGCATGGTATCATGAGGCATCTATATTGCTAAACAGTGCATGTTATGTACGCATTGCATATCCAGAACTGCATGCATATCCATGACATACCTGTGGATTGTGACCTACGATGCTGAGGTGTATACACACCAAACCATGCTGTGTCATGTGACAGGTCACTGGAGGACATAGAGATGACACCTTTGCACGATGACTACAGAGTGTTAGCTGCCTGGCAACCATGTCCACACATAGCGGACCTGTCACGTCACCATTTCACACATGACATTGATGTACCACGCACACAAGGTGCACAGCTAACAGTGATGTCCTACAGCAGCAGGGGAAAAGTACAGTATCTGTGGCCTGGTGTCACTGTCAATGGAATCTGTAAAGGTGACTACCATCATGCTATGACACAGACATCATTTTCAACACATCTTATGAGGTACAGGTCACTGACACCTCCACTAGCTGTGCCCAGGCATTTAGGATGTGCAGCATATCACATCATCTGTACAATTGGTCTAGTATGGTTGTAATTGGACCATGTGTGGACAAAGTGGGACAGGGTGTATCCACATCCCATCTTCTGTGTGGCTGCGTGTCTCTGGCCATCCCCCATGGCCATGTGTGCACATGTGTTGGTCATGTATGTTATGGCCGTCTATCACACATGTCTGTGTTGTCCCATATGACATACACCCATAGATGTTGGATATGTCACCATCCACAGAGCTATGCAAACAGGTGTATGTGTGATATGTGGGGTATGGGTTATGGGAAATTGTGACAATATTGCAACCAAAACACTACATGTCTCAGACATGTCGGATGGAACATCACAATGTTTGAAACCATTGCAGGGGCATATAACACAATGGTGACGCCTGTGGTCTGCCCATATCACTGCTCACTGTGCGGTACTGGTTTGTGTACCACACGTTTTGTTCCATTGTATAGTACATATGCCTCCATTGTAGAACACCTCCGCCATTGTATGCACAGCTGGGCACACATGTAGCAATGACAAATACTGTAGTTTCATGTCTGTGTGTCATTTCAGTTGTATATATTGCACATGGGTGGCCTGTGTGGATGATGGGTGATGCGATATGTATATCCATGTATTAACTGGCCACATGGCGAATAGATCTATGCTTCGACATGCTTGATACCGATAAGAGTCTCACCTGCAACAGACTCTTGTCTGTGCAGCACGCCAGAGGTACCTGTATAGGGTGACACAGCAGTATGAACATTATCCATGACTGTATGACAGCCACAGGGTGCACAGTGCAAGTTAACACATTCACCTGTACAATAGCATATAGTAAGCACATGTGTGTATACCATACCTCTCAACCTCTTAGAACAATAAATGTGGACAAAGCCTACTATGATGGGGGACATATAGGGACAACTGTGACATATTGCTCTTACAAACTTAGAAATTTGCTAGACTAATAGGTTTGCATGCACATGGGTTTTACACAGAATGTGCAGTCGTAAACACAAATGTATGTCATCATTTAATGACTCCATTCCTCAGCTATTTGCCAGAAAGGGACAGATATTAAGGGGAACACACCGAGAATATGAGGCAGACATCTGGACATCCTGCAAATACCTGTACAGTACAGAGGTATGGTGGATACACAGGGTAGCATAAAGCATGTGTGTCCACATACCTTGCATATGTTGTTACATTACATGATGTACATTGACACATGCACGTACGTGGGATATACTGGCCATATGTTCAGTACTGACTTACCAGGTAACTCCAGGCTTATTGGTTGGGAGACACCCACCTCCACAATGGCAGCTAGTGTTTGTGGGGGCTGTTCCGAGGGTGTTCCCAGACTGGCCAGTAGCTCCTCTGTGTGTGTGAGTGGAGGCTGGGTTGGTGGCCCACCACCTATTCCACCTTGTTCCCTGGCGATTGCAGTGGCATGCTGTTTTGCATGATGTATCAAGTCCGTGCAGTGCCTGCGCACATGCTGGTAGGTGCGGTTGTGGCCACCCACTTCGTTGACCCTCCTGCGAAGATCCTGCCACAGGTCATCCTGCTGCTGTGTGTGCTGTGGCACATGGCTAAATAACACCTCGTAGTTCTCATGGAGGTATGGGATTATGACATCATCCTCCTGTCGGCTGTATGCTGGTAGGCATGTATGAGGCATTATCTGTAAGACATGATGAAGGTGACAGGTCACATTTACAGACATGTACAGTGATACTGCTGCACATACATTTCTAGTACATCTGCACAGTTATCTTTGCAAATCAACATGACACTAACACGACTGGCATGTATGTGTCACACACATGTAACACCCAGTATGCATTGGATATCATCCCCATATATGTGTGTCACCTCATTAGTGTTCCTACTGCATGTGACGTCTGTCTTCATGTGGGCATGTCTGTTTGCCTGCACTGGTGTTCTTACCTATCTACACATGCCTGATGTATCCACGGTAATGCTGTTGACCTTGATGCTGTGTATATGTCACATATCAACACAGACACAGCCTTACTGGACTTGGGCAGTGACAATGCACCAAGTACACATGGAAACCTGTACATGCATCTGTTTTGCCATAGACATCTACATTGCACTGTACAGCTGTTCAACATCCTGCCACGGGTCGCCTGTGTTGCACATGTGATAGACATGGGACAATGGCTAGTCGGACGTCATTCACAGGTAAGGTTATTGGCTATAGCATGTACAGGTGGGGTTTCCTAGCTGTATCTGACACCCATTATGCCACCGCGAGGGGCATCAGTGACACATTACTGATCCAGATAGTTGATACTACATCTACCATACGGCCATCACACCATGTATGACAGGGATGATATGTGCAGCTATGTGGACAGGGCTGCATGTTATGGTGAGAGTATGTCACAGGTATGGCACAGGGATTTGTCCAGCATGTGGCCATCCTAGTCGTAGGACGGAGGTTGTCCATGACGTATGTCTTTCAGATCAGGCTATGGACATTTAGCATGTCTAACAGCATAGTGTGGCATATTCTGTATGCAAGGTGGATAGCATGCTGCATATGGGAGGTGAGTATTGTGGAGGCTGGTATAGGCCATCCACGCATGGGCCCTACCCCTGGAGGGTGATGTGTATTCCAATATTGGTCACACGGGTGTTGTGTATGCCTGTCCAATGATCTCTCGTGCTCATGGATACCACCCTGTCATGTCAAGGGTACCTCGGATGACTACCTAAAGGGCCAGGGAGACGCCACCAGCTCAGGGAGGTGTACTGCACTACACCATCCCTAACACAGTGTCCATAATGTTGACCACAGCCTAGATGTTTCTTAATGGGTACGGGGATATTCCCCTAGTGATGTCATTGCTGATATCATCCACCAGAATGTGCACATATGTCACACACCTCATACACATAGCCCATTCTGTATGTTGTTCGCAACACTGTAACAACTATTGCCCATAGGTCATGGCCATTCACATCCTCACATACAGAGATGGCTGACATTTGTCTGTGTGGTATGGGCTACAATGTGGGTGGGGTACAACACATTAACCCTGGTTTACTGTAGCTGACATCATGTGATATGCACATGTCACTGTAGCACCTTTAGTAGTTGTGAGTCTGTCAACAGGCCACTAGTAGAACACTCCTGTGACATACAAAGGCATTTGTAGCCGAACATCCGTACTGTCTTGTACATCTGTACTGCTAACATCTACATTGATAATAGTTCATGGACTTGCAGACCATACCCGGCAGTGTTCTGATGCGATGCCACCAATCATGACTGTCGTCAACACTTGTGGGTTGATATTATCCAACACCCTATCAGTAATGTATGGGCATGCTCGGCACTTGTTCAGAGCTTCTTGGCACGTTATGAGCTACTGCTTAGTTTAGCACCCATTTCACACCAGTCCTCACAGGTACACTTTCTGTCCATACATTTCCAGCTTCCTTACAGTACAACAGCTGTTGTACACACATCACTCACATACCTCGTGAGACATGGTGGTTTATACAGTGTGTCCACCTGGCATGTACCACTTATATACAAGCATGTCCAACTGGCACGTACCAGTGCTATTGCCTGTCACTATGATGACTATGTTGTACATGTGGCAATAGAGCTATTCTCATGTACACAGTCAAAGCACACCTCCCAACATACAACAGTACAGCCTGTGGGGGATGCACATATGCAGCCCTGCTGGGGGTTATACTGTCACGAACCCTGACTGCACCTGACAGTCATGTGGGGATGTGCAACATTGGCAAAGCACCCCACACATCACATAGTCCCACATGATCCCCACCACAGGCCACACATATGGAGACACCTTGTACAGTACCCCTCCATACTCTGTGTGGGCACCAATGGCAGCCCACATCGCCAAACACAACCACACCAACCTATAGCCCACAGACACATATGCCCATCACATACAGCCAATAGGGTGTCATAACATACACAACATACCTGTCATAGGTGACTGTCAGCGGTCACACTGCTGTTCCACTCAGCAGGCTACACAAGGCAATAGTCACTTACATCCTGCTGTCAAGTAACTGGTTCTGCAACATAACCTATTATTACATGCCACAACTCAGCAGGTACGATGTGACTCATCTTCCATGTTTGTGTGACTGAAGTTGTATCTCAGGGCACAGACTACATGTGCAGGGACATGCAATAGCCCACCAGTGTTGTAGTCCTGATGATGTGGTCCAAGCCCTGGGAAGCATTTTGCGGTCATCCGGACCTGTTACCACTGTACTACGAATGACTGTGTCACTCCCAACAGTTGTCCATGCTTCTGCTGTCATTCCACAGGCATCTAGTATGCATCCACTTTGACAGACCTGGTCAAACAACATGATGCTGTGGCACAGTTGACCTGCACCTGTCAGCCCTGGGAGTACGGATCACATGCTGGACTCTTGCTGCTTTTATACTGCCTGTCTTGCACAGTGTCCAATAACAGTCACCACCAGAATGGGAACTGGCTAGCGAAGCATGTGGTCATGTCACACAATGCTTGACATCATCCTCTGTGATGCACGCAGGCAAGGCACACCTGATACTGCACCACTTCAATATCTCTGCAGTGACTGGGACCTGCCTCTTGGCTCTGCAGAGCACACCTGCAATGACTGGTTATAGACAGACCGTACCTCTCAGGCATGTACCTGGACTGGCACACCCATGGCTGAGGTGTCCCCATATTCCACTATGTTGTACAAACATCCCAGCTGGTTACTTAGCACATTGCATCACAGGTGCTCCACATGCATATAACTGTGTCCAGAACTACTGCTGCTACTGATGTGAGACTGACAGTAACCCACACTTAACTGTGATAGCCGCACATGTACCGACACATTAGGCGTATGCTGTGCGCGAGTCATACCCTCCGCTCGGCTGGTTCAACCCATACACCACCTCCAAGACCAACAGTATCCTTGACATGGACACTACCAACATGTGACTGCTGTTCCACACCTGGGGTTATCCCCTCATTGGTGGAATCCGCACATATACTACTCACCCTTGTTAGCCACATACCGGCACCACACACTTCACGGCATACACAGTAGATGTGTACTACAACACCTACTATAGATGTCGTATGACAGCGGTAGTTGTTGTCGTGACACACGTGCAGGTGGACAATGCACATGCAAATGCTGAGACATACCCCAGTGCACTTCATTAGCATGTACACGACAATATGGTTCATGCTATTCCACACAGAGCCATGATGGTACACACCAGATAACAGACAACACTCTGGGGGTGCGGTCCCATGGACATACTTTACTACAACAGGTGAGGGCTGTTGCACAGTGGTGTACATTCCCATGGGTGGGGTAACTCACTGGTCAGCCTCGGTAGGGCCACGGGATCCCTCATCACATACTCCATAACTAGCTACATACACATTACTGTGACACATTCCGAGATGTACCACAAGGCATTATGGTGGTATGTCAGTAGTCGTATGCAATACTCACATCTGCTCACACATACAACTGTCACTCTGGAACATGACAGTAACAGGTGATGTTGGCAACATGCTGTCTGATGGCTTCAATGCTAACATTACACCCTCTCACTCCCTACGGGGCCACATTCCTTGCAGGAACATTGCGGTGTACCTGCGGTCACACCTACACAGTACTGACCTGCACTCTATATGTCCTAGGACACAGGCCCCTTGTCACCCTACAAAATCCCAGGCTGTGATGTCCACAGACCTCTGAATGGCATGTCTCCCCACTGGGACACCATATTCAGTAATAGCCTTGTACCAGACATTGTGGCCCCTGACTGGCACACAGTGACAGTAATACTCCACACAGGTGGCGCCACAATGCACGACTGGGACTATTGCCCTACACACCTCACTGGACTGTTGTGCATAGCTATAGGGCACATCATCATGGACATCATTCACTGAGTCTTTGTTGTGCTCCAGTCCTTTGATGCCAGCTGGGTTGGTCTTGTTGGGGCCATAGCATGCCTCCTACACCTGTTGAACACCTTTCATACAGTCGCCAGAGTAGTTGATGATGACACGGGGGTCCACACAGCCTACATTGTCCTCTCGCTGCCATTCATCACCGTTCTCCATTCTGGTATTGACAACATACACATCCACCTGCACATCACAACATATGTCTCCGGATGTTATGCAAAGTGGCTAATGGATGGGACGCACACACTGAGGGTGGCATACCATATCACATACTGCATTCCAGTTACACTTGGCATACCACAGTCCTCAGTCATGGGGCCCTCATGTTCGGTATATGCTTCCCTGAGGTACAGGCTACCACTGAGGGGACTTCCCTGCCTAGATTTACAGACCACTGCATACCCAGTGCCGTTGTTGCTCCACCAGCTGATACAGACCCCATCCATATGGGTGTCACTGTGACGGATACCGATATGAACATCATGGCCTCTACCTGCATGACACTTGGTATGAACATCACCTTTGCAGTACACCATCCACCCACTGGTTATCACATAGGTGTTAGTCCCCTACATACATGTCGCATTGTACGTATTTGTAAGACACATGTATGTCGCACACACTCCTGTGATTACCACATTGCCACTGTGGCATGGATATCCTTCTACATGTCCACACATGTCTGTACTGGGTGTGTAGTTGGTACATAGGCACCCATTGTACCTCTGAACACCAGACTTATACACACATGCATGAGTACAACACCCCGCTTAGGGTGTACCTTACACAACAGCTTTACATAACTCAACATTAAAACACCATGACGTTTATTGAGCTACGACAGTTACAGTTTGAGGCTTATGTACAGACACCACGTCTGTACACATCTAGGGACTACATAGTCAGGGGTGACCTCTGCTGCAAAGACAGGGCCCATGTCTGCAAATATGTTAATGGATATACTCCACATACACGACATAAACAATAGCCACTATGAGCATGATGCTCATGAATATGTGCACACACGCGACAGTGTGTGGCATGTGCTTGGGGGTTGCATTCCCAGACCGGATACTCGTCATGCTTTGGGACATGATTCCTATGTACATCACGCATGGACAGTCAGTAGCAGTGTTCATGTGATACCTCACTTGGTGGATGGTGGACACATGTACGCCAGGGATCACTGCAGTGGCTGTACTGTGCAGAGATGCAGGTTACACATGGCTCTTCTGTTCACAGGATACTACCCTAGAGAGGTGCCACTGGTGTGCACACTGTAGTAGTTGTTACACATAGACTTGCCAGACTACATGGTACCCCACTATGAACCTGTGGAGCTATTACATGTCCTTTGTACATGGTTACTGGAATAGCCCTTCCAGTTAGATTAGCTGTCACGCTATTACAATGTCCCATGACTACAGGCCATATGTATCCTGTTACTGTACACACCAATCATGTTCATGTTTGTCTGTCACATCTCTTCTGCTATTCTAGTATGGGAGTAATGTTTGCGTCCTTTGCAGATGCACAGAGTGGATTGCATTATTTATTTCATCATAACTGTTTATACATAAATTAATTACATACTACTCACATCACTATACGATACCTTTGTTATGCATCATATGCCTGTTCTCCTGTGTAGCATATCTGACATATCAATCTACTGTACTATAAATTACACATGTTTTACATGGTATCCCATAATTCAAAGCATACTTGCACAGAGGGTCCACCTTAGACATGTCATTGACGTTATATGCCCATACACATGCGTACTGTTACAGTATATCCACATATACTATCCCCTGCTATGGCACGTACTTATTGGACATACCCTGCCACTGACGGCAGGTCATAAGACATTGTTCTGTTTAAAGCCATCATGTTGCATCCCTTGTGGTGTCTGTGCTGTTTACCTTGTGGCCCACTGCTGGACGCACAACTTCTACAAGCATTAGTACGATCAGCAAGACATCACTACATAAATACCATTCCCCACTTTATGCATGGTGGACACTTTTAATTACTGCAAACCAGGCTATGCACACACTGACATAACTTAATACAGAAAATACTATACATACAGTTAGTGTTCTACATACCTTGATATCGTTCCGGTATTTTGTCTCTAGCTCGCTCTTCTGTATCACTCTTTAAACTGTTTTACAGTATGAGCATACAGTTTGCAAATCTGGCAAGTCATCCTTATATACGTCTATACCTGCAACATGTGGTTTACTGCCGCCAATTGGTGGTCCAGTGTGACTAATTATGTGCACTTCAGCTGTGCAGCTACTCCATTCACCAATTACATGGCAACAGTGGGGTATAATTGAATTCTCCACTTGGGCGTTGGCCATTTGCCCTGCCTTTGGGGAGACGATCTGTATTGTGTTTTGTTGTGTGTAATTGCAACTGCTATGTGTAGAGCCAAGTCTATTTTGGAGTCATGTCCCCCATGGATTGTGTGTGACGGCTTGAGTATGTGGTTCTACCTGTGACTGTACCTGTCATCCCACCCGTCTGATAAAGGACTATTGCAAACACCTGTAACATCGCCGTTTGTTCCGTTATACGACGGATACAATTTTGCATGGCGCCTTTAAATGTGTCTCTCACAAGGTATGTTAACGGTTCAGCAGATGTAATTGACTAACTAGATGTTTGGGCTGTGGTTACGGTCTGTATTGCTATTGTTTCCAGTGTGGGGGATGTAGGCGGGTGTAGGTAGCATATACGGTTTTGTGGGGCTTGCATTTCTACGTAGTCCATATATATGTGTGTGGGCCCCTTCCCTAATTACAGTGCTATCACTTAATAGACTTCTGTTACGGGAATTTACTTTGGGCCGTTGTTAATTGGTTTCTATATGGTATGCAGGTGAGGTTGATACTTCCATACCTCCGGATGTACGGCGATATGTGCAGGGATATTTGTAAATGGCCGCTATCCCGTGTATTTCTGTCCCAGATATTTTCAGTCATTGCAGTGGTGTTGGTGTCAGACCCTCTGTGACATTGCTTGCCACCTTTTCATATGGCCATAGTTGGACACTTGCTGGTCACACAGTGATGTTTACAGGCTGACATATGGTCACGGTCAGTACACAGGATAGCACATACTTTTATCCTCATTACATACCAATTGTTCTTGGTCCTTAACTACTTATCAGTTTGCATGTAACATTTCTCTTTCTTACATACAAGCTTGAGTATTTCCTGCAACTATTGCATAATATTTGGGACATACTAATGTCCTAAACTCTCGGACAGTTGCCCTTTGTAATGTTTCATGTCAGGACACACCTGCCCAGGGGGGGCTGTCCCTCCCAATGTGGGACAGGTGTTTACCGCATGCCTACGGCTAGCTATACTCAAACCTACCATAATCATCTAAATCCGAGTTGCCACCTACAGACACACAATGCAGACACACACACACACACACACACACACACACACACACACACACACACACACACACACACACACACACTTTAGTCACATGGGAACACACATGGCACCCTCAACACACACATACACAGGCTACATCACTCACAACCACAGTTGTACACGGTACCTACGTGGACCGCACCGCCGGCAGCGGTGACTATATGTCCTTACTATCGTCATATTGTTCGTGGTTCTACTGTTCTAATACTGTGTTCTTTCTGTCTTTCAGCCTCCTGGTTATGTGTGTCGGTGTGTGACACATTCCATAGTTGGCGGTATCCTATTTATTTGTACCTGAAAGGTGTTTTGAATGTTGTCGACCTATCTATATATTTGCAGATGTCAGTGACCCCTTATATATCGACATATATCACACTATCACCATTTCTATCTGTATTATATATGTGTGTATATATATATATATATATATATATATATATATATATATATATATATATATATATATATATATATATATATATATATATATATATATATATACATATATATATATATATATATATATATACACACATATCTCAGACAGGGGTGGTGACAGGCACACTATGCCTTTCATTGTGTGTTTGTCAGTGTATACTGTGTTTCCTGGACTCCGCATGTTTGTGTCTGTACCTGTCACATTACACACCTGCCATAGGTTAAGATTACCTCCCATCCCACTTTGCGAGGGACAGTCCCTCTTTATGCAGTTGTGTCCTGCAAAATATTTGTGAACATAGCAAATGCCCTGCGACTTTGGGACAAACATATTCCCTATAGTTTATGTCATAGTTGCATAAAACACTTATTCTGTATCTGACCCACCTACATGTTACAGGACAAGGAACACGTACCTACGACCATTATTAGAATAAGCTTTTTATCTATGCAAAACACTGACGTTCTGGTTTTCGTACTGGCCGGGTGTATGTGTCGTCCTGAAAACATCTGGCATATGTCCCACATTGGTCATTTGAACTGTGGCAACCCTTCCGTACGTACATCTTGCCTAGCAATAGTGTTGTATACATGAATGCCAGTTCCACTCCTGGCAGTGGTCGTTTTACCCTTCAGAGCAGGCGCTATTTGTTCAGGGGTGACTAATGCTGATTTCACCTGTTCTGTACATCATTGACCGTGATCTGCACAGTGGTCGGTGACGCCTCGCCCTGTTTTGTGCATATCCGTATAGTCGTATTTAAACATCGCTTACCAGCTGTGGGCAACGCTTATTCCTGCTAATGTGTGCTACACATATTCTGATGACCTGCATTCGGAATGCATTACCTGTGCCGTCGGGATTACGTTACATCCCTTGCGGGACGTGGGACTGGGAACATGCACGACAGTCACTGCATGTACCACTTGGACATCTGGGAGTTGTACACATATTATGTCATTTTGTATGTGCAGTACAATACAGCAGTTACTCCACACTACACTCACATGGATAACTCCATTAATTTACAAATTGATGAGTCCAGTTAATGGTATGTCCATGTGATGTTTACTGGCTGTACTACGGCAGTGGGTATGTATATCACAATTAGCTACACCCGATAATTTGCTATACCTTCATACGACCGTGGATGCAGCATGCCGGGGTGACAAATGCCTGTCATGGGTACATCCCCTGCCTTGACACAACATCCATGATTACATTTTGTGGAGCCCCTCAGTAACGCAGCGGGGAATCCGTGATGAGTGTGTATAGGACAGTGCTTACACACATGTGCTCCCGTGATTGCCTCTGCTCCAGTAAGCGACAGTTGCTTACTCGATGTTGTGGTGACGGGAGTCACTGTTTGCCCTGTTTGGTGTTTTGCCTCTGACAATCGGGTGTGTACCTGCCGATGTACCTGAGAACCTATACACACAGCACCAACAGATGCTGATAGGCCCATCTACTGTTCAGGTGTTGACATTTCCGTGTTCCAATGGCTGTTGCATGTACAATGTTTGAGGGCTGCCTGTGTAGGATTCCACAGTGGGCCACCTATACATCACAATTTACAGGTAGTCGTGTTTGTGTGCCATCCATGTTACTGTGTGTGCAGGTGGGGAGGGGTGTCAGTCCATGGGAGTCTACACTGTCAAGGTATGTGCTATACATTCCCTCTTTGCCAAGGTGTAGGTATATTGGGCATGCCTCCGTCTGCCTACTGGGGCTGGCACAGTGTGTCCGTGGTCTGAATCCCTCTGTGTCTGTGTTGGCCTTGGAAATTGTGGTGGGCTGTGAGGCCCTCCCCCATTTTGACCCTGCTGCAGCTGTTTCCGCAGGATCATATTATGTAGCATGGCACATACTATGAAGATGTGGGCACACATGCCTGAAGAGTACTGCAAGGCTCCACCAGATGTGTCCAAGCACCGGAACCGTGATTTCAGCATCCCGAACACATGCTTTATGATGATTCTGGTTTGTGCTTGTGCCTCAGTATGGTGTTCTTGCATTGGTGTGTGTGCATTTCTGATGGGGGTCATCATCCATGGCTCCGGTGCATAGCCAGCATCCCCCACAAGGTGGTCTTGTGGGATGTCCCCCCTGACAAATACCTGATACAGCTGTGAGGCATGCCAGATATGGGAGTCGTGGTAGCTTCCAGGGCTGCCAGCACACGCATCCATGATAATGCCCTGGGCATTGCACATGACCTGGCAGTTGATGGAGTGGAATACCTTGTGGTTTATGTAGTGCCTACCATACCCACTGGGTGGTGACTTGATTTGTATGTGTGTGCAGTCTATCGCACCCAGTACCTCCGGGTAGTTTGCCACACAGTGGAAGTAATGCATATTGCTGACCAACTCCTCCTGAGTTCGGGGGAAGTATATATGCTCATTGGCATGTGGTAACATGGCATCCATGAACTGGTGTAGTACCCTGGATGTCGATGCCTGTGAGATCCCCATTATATCTCCAGTTGGCCTTTGAAAGGTACCTGTGGCTAGTATTCGCAAGCTTACACATACCTTTGTGTCCACTGGGATGGGTTCCCCTCTGTTGTTTCTGGTTCTCAGGCATGGCCGGCACAGCTCTACCATTTGCTGTAAGATGTCCCTGTCCACCCTGTAATGCTCTACTATCTCCAGCTCATGTAGCCCCTGGTAGGTTACCCTTGGTCTGAACACTCTTCTCCTCCTCCGAGGCCTACGGTGGTTGTCGGCATCATCCTCCACAACACCATCGGTCTGTAACACATGCTGATGAATCACAGCTATGGCAGCTCCCAACATGTCCATTTTAAAAGATCCCCATCTATTTACACATATGGTGTAGTGTTTGGGAATACACAGGTGTGTCTTGGGTGCTTTCACACTTTATACTGTTTTGCTGTGAACACTGATGATGTCATAGGGTGTGTATGTACGATCGTGGCTACAGGGTATCTTCTGTGTTTTATTAACGGAACCACTATTGTGCTGCCTTTGGTGTTGCATTACATTTGGATGCCGTGAATTACCTCCTGCCCTTCCATTTACATTTGTGCAAGTTACCCCTACCATTTGCTGGCATGCATCCAGCTGCCTGCTTTCATTTGTACTTTCCTAGACCTGGCTTATCTTGTGTAATGTGTGCTATTGCCAGTCTACTGTGGGTTTGCTTTGCTCTGCTATGACAGTTCTCCTATCTTTGCATTCCAAGTCCTCCCCTCCTTTCTTTGCAATCCTATGCCTCCCCTATCCTGTTTTGCAGGTTTCTGCATGCAGGCTTGTCTACTGCCGTCGATTGGCCACCTTGAGTTGATTGGTGTTAATTGCTCATTAGTACGCCAATTACTCTGCTTCAGCATTTCCTTCTTTTCTTCCCCTGACCTTCCTGTTTGTACTATTGTTCGCGGCGCGTGCATCCGCTTACCGGGTTTCGTGCACGATTTCATCCCCGTACACATGTGCTTTCGGGCACTATGTGTGCTCTCAGTTAAACGGTTCTATACCTTCCTCCCCACCCCTGTCCTGCAGCTTTGCTTAGCAATGGCCAGGCCAGATTTGCATTGCTCCAATGTGCTTACTGATACAGTGGCACACCCCTCTGCTGATGTCATGTATCACCTCTGATATACTCCTCGGTGTTATAGTGCTGTGCCATCAGGTACATCCTTAATCCAGTGGGACATTTGTGATTCAGTATTACCTGCCTCATTTGCATGGCATTGACTACTAATTCATAGTTACAGTGCTGAACACTGTCGCGGGCCCTTGGCAACCCTTGCACCTTGCTTGTGGTGTGCCATGCCTACCATTGCATATTATGGTGCAATCCTGATTTGTCTTTCATTGTGATTTTATGACATTTGTATATATTTCCTTTGTATTCCTGTTTGTGCACACATGCCCTGCGGTTGTACTGCGCGTTACTGTGGACATGGCCTTAAATGTTGTTTTTTAGGTGTTGTACATCTTTTCTTGTGCCATTGGCTGTGCATTTCACCATTGGCATATGTTAACTTTGTAATACATGAGTCTGGTCCACTTCCATAACTCCGATGTTCTGTTTGGGAAAATGTAAACCATGTTTTTTGGTTTACATTTCCATGGGCTTGCGCTATTCCTGCACCACTTTGTGAATCACTGTATGCCTTCATTAGCATGGTGCAACACTGCACATGGGGTGATTTGCAAACCTATGCCAAGGGCTGCGTAGATCTGGCGTATACCAGTAGTGCACGTGGAGTTGGTTCGTACCTGAATCGCTCGGCGGACATATTTGGCATTGTCCTGCATACACTACGCCTGCGCCTGGCGCAGGTTTCATGAATCCGGGGGTATGAGTAAGCTTCTCAGAAGTAAGAAGCCTGTGGTAAGAATTAAAGCAAAGACTGACTTGTTTTTGGACAATATAATTTTGATATTAGGGTTTAGTGTAAACAATATAAGAGCATTAATACATATTTTCACTGAGGACTTCTGTGAAGTAACTTGAAATATAAAAATTTGTCTTAGGAAGAAGTCCTTTTTCTTATCTGTTTGTAAAGAAGTGCATGGTATAAAAAGGTGTTTGATGAATGTTGATGAATGAAATGTGTGGACTGCATGTGGGAAGTGTAAAATAACTTTAAATATGAAAGAAGGAAGAATGCAGCATTTTAAAAATGTCAATGGGAAAGACTGACTGTAAGCCAAAGGCCATTTTTTAGATGAAAGGAGTTTAGTACAGGACTGTTAAAAAAGAATATGCAGGCAATGTGGAGAGAGGAGACATATAACTAAAAATTGTGAACCAAAGAGTAGTAAATGTAATGTCTAAGGGCATTTTTTTGTTTGATTGCTCTATGTTACAGGACAAAGGAACAGCTGAAGAAAATATTGAAAATGATAGCAAAGAAGATGAGATAGATAATTCTGTGGAAGAAATACAGAAGAAGAACATGTAATAACTTTAGAAGAAATTAAGTTAAATGTTGGATAAAGAGGTGTTATTCAGGAAGAGAATAAGTATAAATACTAACAAGTGAAAAAGGAGAGGTGGATAATTTTAGCACAGGAGAAAAATAAGAACAAAATAATGAAAAGTCAACAGGAAGAAGAAGGGGAAAAAATAAAAGATGGAAAAAAGCAAAGAAGCAAAAAAAGCAAATATCCTAAGCATTGATATAAACAGTATTGTAAGTGGTATCAGGGGCTAATGGTAACTGAATGGTGTAAGAAGATGAAAGCAGAAATCATATGTTTATTATATGTTTATCAGCTACAAGATATATTAAAAAAGAAAAGGGACATAACTGTGACCTTATTTCAAAACAAAAATGTTCAGGTGTAGGGATTTTGATATGAAATGAAGAAATTAAAATATCTGATGTCACAATACAAATAATAAAGTAGGATGCTGATGTGTGATATAAAACAGTAGAAGTGTAAGCTTGTTTGTAATTTATGCATTCACAAATATGACAAGCAGGAAAAATATGCTTGAGGTCATAAAAATATGTTTTGGTTAATATGTGTATTATTATGATAGGAGACTTTATGATTTAAGGAAGGAGAAGGTGAAAGTAACACAAAATGTGAAAGTACTGAAGGAATTTATAAAAAGTGAAGGACTGCAAGGTAGGTAAAAAGAGAATGGACTTATCAAAGAGGGATATTTAAAATAGATATATTATGTAACGTGATCTAATGGAATGGAAGAAATAGAAGGAGGTGTGGAAATTGCTGAGTTTTCTGATCATGGACCTATGTAGGCAAGAGTATGTGAGAATAAACAGAAAATAAAAGAATGGAAAGAAATACCATGGTTAATTGGCAAAAGTTAGTAAAATAAAAGAAATTAAGCTGCAGAGTAAGAAATGATGGGAAGAACATATACACTGGTATGTATGGTCAGTACTGTTCAAAGAAAAGTATAAGAACGTTTTTAGTGGTAGAAAACAGAATGAAACATAAAATATAGTAAGGAATATAAATAAATAACCGAAGAGCTTCAAATAGAAATAGAGAAAAATGAAACAGATTAAGAGAGATACAAAGGAAATTGTATAACAAAACCAAAGAGAAAGGCAAAAATCTGTTATTTAGGCAAATATATTTCTTAAGAGGTAAGAAAAAGGAAGTATCACCTTATTTAAGAAAACAGGTGAGAATGAGAGAATGAAGAATGGATGTGTTATTTGATTAAGGGCTGATAAAAGATAATGGAATAGTGGAAAGATTTGTAGACGCAATGAAGAAGATCCTTCTTTGGAAAAGTTTTTATTTTTTTTCTGTCAGCAGACCATGTGGGGTCTGACTAATTTATGTCACTGTTGTTTCTGTTTGGATATTTTATTTTACTAATGAATAACTTTCTAAGTTATGGTGGCACTACTGAAGTTTCATAATCTTGAAAACTTTTATGTCCAGTAATGATGATGCTGTGCTGGTAATAGGTAGCTGGTGAAATTTTTCTGGTAAGTCATGGCGGTGGGGATCAATCAGTATATTTGGCTATCTGTAGATTGAAGTATGTGTGTATTATTGCTTAACTAGAACTGTATTATAGGTAGGCCATGGTCATCACTGGGGATGAAGACATTACTTTCCAGGGCCATTTTGACTGCTACAGCTAGTATGTATGATAATCTGTAATATAATTTTAATTACAAGATAATCTGTTGCACTATTTTTTGGTATATAGTTTAAAGCTTACAAAAGGGTCAAGTAACAAGCCTCTCACTCTAGTAACTAGCAATTTTGTGTGCGTAAATAAAGTTTGAATATAGCTGGATCAAAAGGTTTTGTAAGGGTGGCAAAGAGCATCAAGTTGACATCAATGACCAATTTATTTTTATAGATTCAGTTGCCCCAGGCTTGTGAAGTCAGATGGAAATTTTTGCTGTATGTTAGCTATGATTTTGTCATTGTCTAGCAAGAGAATATTATCTGTGTAAAGTTACAAATCATTATTGTAAAGAAAAAAATAATAGTGGGTATAGCACTGAGCTGTAAGGTATTAGACAGTGAAAGGTATCTATTTTGGATAATGAGGCATCAATGGAAATCTGGAAAGTTTGAGCTGCAAACTACTTCTGCAGTGTTATAAATGTTCCTGATCAGAAGTTTAGTTTTTCTTCTTTGTGTAGGAGAAGGTTGTGTTTGACCATTTCAAAAGCTTAGTTCATGTCAGTAAAGACCACAGCTGTGAATAGACTGTTATTCATACTATTATAGATATTGTTGGTTACTGAGTAAACTATGGTCAGTGTGCTAAAGTATATGGTAAGAAATCTGTTTACTTCCTATTTTTTTCTAATAGTTTTCTTAAGGGTCACAGACTGGCAAATGGCCTGATATCCTTAGGTCTGGTTGCTGGATGCACTTTGGGGAGTGGTATAATAATGGCATGTTTGAAGGAGTTTGGAACAATGCCAGTGGAAAGAGAAATGTGATAGACAGATATAAATGGTTTGACAATGAATTTGATTTCTAGGCACTGGAAAGTAATATGGAGTTTGCAAAATGTTTCACTAGATCTCTTGTTCAGCTTTTCTAAGAGCTTTCTTACCTGCTTAGATAAAGTCCTTTGAAATAAAAAAACTTGGATAAAAGTTTATTGATGGCAATTGTTGATAGCAGCATGGATGATTTTTGAATGCTTGAGACAGCTTTGTGTCATTTAAGGAGATGATCAGGTACTGATTATATTCAGAGGTGAAGGAAGGTTTTACAGGAACAGAGTTATGGGTGTTAGCTGTTAACCTATCAGTGATTTGACTAGCAAGGTTTTTAATTATTTTTCAGAACAATCTAGGGCATGTTACAAAGGCAAATTGCTTTTATTTAAGGTGCATTGCTTTAGCTGTATTGTTCATAATTCTGCATTGTTTTGTGATCTTAGGTAGGCTTGATGTACATTAATGTAGGGGGAGGTCTTTTTTCCCATTTTCATTGTTTCCATGCCCAGTTGTATTGCCCAATTAGAGACTTTTGTTTTGCTTGTTAGCTGTGGGCACTGTTATTCCCAAAGACATCTAGTAACTTGTAGGAATGGTTGATCTTCTATGTTTGTTAGCTGATTTATGAAGTTGGAAAAGGCTGCACTGGGATCCCTTTCTGTATCTAGTGGATTCCAGTTGATATTCTGTAGTGCGTTATGCAGGACAGCCTTATAATTTCAAATATGGGGCTGCTGACTATAAGTGTTCTAGAGGGATTTTGAGTATTTTGAATAACCACAATCATCAAGGGAGTTTGAGTGAACTGTAACTTTCAAACAAAGATGTGGGATGTTATTCGTGACAAGTCATTGCTCTTCTAGCTGTATCAGTGTTAAGCAGCAAATTAGTCGAGTAAATAGTGGACCAAGTACATTGATATTGAAGTTTTTTAATAATATTTTATTACATTGATACCATTTGGGAACATACTTGTTATTAATTCCTTCAAGATGGGGACTGAAGCGGGTGAGGGAATGTAAGCTATGCCTACTTGATTGTAGATATGACTGCTTAAGATCAGTTTAGCAATTAGGGATGTCACCTTTTGTGGCATTGATCAAGGTGTTTGTTGATTATCAAGTCTGATACCGTTTTTGATGAGTAGAAGTAATGATACTCCCCCATCTGCTTTTGATTCCCAGTGTATTGTCAGTTAATAATTGTATGGCTTTTGCTTAATGTAGCTAGATGTGCAATATTGGCCTTTTATCCAAGTTAGCCAAAAGTGTACAGACATTACTAGTCTGGCTTTTTATACATTCTGTGCACAGCTTTCATTCCCTAACTTCCCATATGCAGTATACACATGATTCGGCCATCATTTTCTGAACCTATAACCCAGTTTCTTTCTGACTATCCATTCAAAACATGTCTACCAGTCCTCATTTCCTGCTCCATGAATTAGCCCTGATCTTTAACATCCCATTTTATCCTAACATTAAATCACATTCTCTAGATAGTGGTACTATCAAATTTATCCAGCAAATGAAGCACCTAGGTATAACTGTAATCAAGACCTAAACTTTAATAAACACATCCAAAACTCTAACTGAAGTTAATGGGCAATCGGGTTCCCTCTCCTTTACTAAAAGTGTCCCTCTCTCCTATCACATTCTAAAAAATATAGCCTCCAGCCTCCTCTTACCAAAACTTGTTTATAGTCAACTCTTGTTCACTAACGGCTCTTCCTCTCCCCTTACCAAACTAACTGCCACAGACAATGAGACTGATGCTTTTAGTACCATTTCATTCATCAGCACTCAGTACTGCGTCAGACTCAAACTCCAAGCCAATGAAGTGACACAATCACAGCAGTAGAGTACCTTGTGTCCTGCACTACATATTATTCTGGGTGCCTATCAAACCCATCAGACCCTAAAATCTTTCTCCTCCTTATCTCTCCAGGTACTAAAATCAAAAATACTACAGTGATGCTGTGTGGTCATTTACTCCAGCAATTTGTGGAATAAACTTCTGTTCAGTCATAACAACTGCTCTTCCACAACCATCTTTGAATCCCTGTTTCTCGATTACGTAAGATCACAGACTGCCTAACACTGCAGTTCAGTTTGAATCCTATTCCAGACTTCCTCAGTTCCAAGCTGAAGACCTTCCACTGTATTCTACCCTACCACTTCTTCTTTCCACAATGTCATTCCTACTTGTTTATATCTACCTATCTCTATATAATATATATATATATATATATATATATATATATATATATATATATATATATATATATATAAGTGCTACAAAATCCTGAAAGCCGAAAATCCTGAGACCAAAACCTTGAAAGTTTTAAATACTGAATCTCATAATACTAAAACACACAGGATACCAACACTTACAATATTCCAGCACAAGTGTATACATAAACACATAAAAGACAAACCATATTACTCTTCTCCAAGTATAAGCAGAGGGGCAAGCAACACTGCACCCCCCATGAAGGGGGCTGCACCGCTGACACCCCCCTGCTACTTAAATATATCAACTCCAAGACTGCACTTAGCATAGTGAAGTGCAATCTCAGAGCTGATATATTTAAGTAGTAGGGGGTGTGGGGGGTGCAGAGGTGCTTGCTCCTCTGCTTATAGTTGTAGGGTAATATGTTTCTGTATGTATTTGTGCTGAAATATAGTAAGTGTTGGTATCCTGTGTGTTTTCACTATTTTAAGAATCAGTATTTTGAACTTTCAAGATTTTGGTCTCATGATTTTGGGCTTTCAGGATTTTGTAGTACTTATATATATATATATATATATATATATATATATATATATATATATATATATATCACATAAACTTTTGATACATTCTTATCTTTGTATTTTGTGTATCTTATACTGAGGAATACAGCACAATTGTTAATTCAGCTGTAACATACATGTATCAAAGGATGCCCTTTTATTGTCATTACTGAGATACTATCAAACCCATCTGAGCCTAAGATCTTTCTCCTCCTTATCTCTCCGGGTACTAAAATAAAAAATACTACATTGATTCTGTATACTTATTCGCCCCAGCAATTCGTGGAATAAACTTCTGTTTAGTCATCACAGCTACTAGCATCCCTATTAAATGTTTGCATTTTCAATGAATATGAGTCCTGTTCACTACTGCCTCTTTGCATTCTGTATAGCTTGTATTTTTTCCACATATATTTTCTAAGTTTTGTGGATAAAATTATTTCCACATTCTATTTATATTTCTGCTTATGTATTTTTTCAAAATATTTACAGTATATATGTATTATTATTGCCTTTGTACACGATACATGCTTGATTTTTGCGCATTTTCTTTATGCATTCTGCTGTACTGTTATTATTATTATTGTATCTGTACATGATACATGCTTGATTTTTGCACATTTTCTTTATGCATTCTGCTGTACTGTTATTATTATTATTGTATCTGTACATGGAGTATGTTTGATTTTCATACACTTTGTTATGCATTGTCTAATGTACTACTTTGTGATATCTTTGTACATGTAGAACCTTGTTCCCTGGGTATCCAATAAAAATGGTCATTACCACCAAGACAACCTTGTTAACAAGACAAAATAAAACAATCTCTGTACAGTGTTATATTTAATTAAAGACATTTCCCGATTTTCTTTTCTATAGTAGTTATGCTTGTGGCAAGGCTTTTTGCTTTTTAGTGTAATTTCCATATTTGCTCTCGGTGTTGTCCACCAAAGCTATATATTCATGTACAGAAATGAAAATGTGTTTCATGCAGGAAACAAGTGATGGTGGACACATAGCTGTAAGATGTATGTCGCTGCTTCTTATTACGAACATAAGTAAGTACATTTTGTTATAAGTCTGCAGAACACAATAAGTAGAAGAGAAATATCTTGATAAAATTCAGGATCATCCCTTGCTCCTATATCAAAACTAATATAACCATTGCAGTACTTCAGACTTGAAAACTTGCCCTGCATACACGCATAGTTATTTTTGGGAAAACAATCTGAAATTAATATTAATTTTGAATGTTTATGTTAAGTGTTTCTTTATATTCATCTGGATAATAATATAGTTAGTTTATATACATATATTTTATTCATTTATCTGACATTTGTTAACCGGGTTAGTCCAACTGGGCAGTAGCCCTTTTTCAGTGGAGGCCCAAGGAGAAAAGCTCCAAGTAGTACATGTAACAAAAGTAATCAAATGACAGAGTAAGCAAAAACATTTAGAGGTAACAAATATGACAAAATAGTCAGAGGAAAAAAACATGCTAGAACATATACAGTAACTTAAAACATACTAGGGTTCTAAAAGTTACATACAGTACTAAAAAAATGGTCACATGCATGCAAAAATAAGGTGAGCAAATAAAATTATAAATGTACACTATGTACAGGAGATAATCCCAAGGCACAGATCACTATCCAAGTCTACAGGGCTGCAGGCTGTGAGAAAAAAATTGACTATTAGCAGATTTGTAAGAGAGACAGAGAGAGAGAGAGAGAGCAGAGATGGTTGCTGCAGGAGTATTAGAGGAGAATAAGAGGAGGGGAAGATAGGGTTAAGTTGGATGATTGCAGAAGCATGACCATGATTTATGAAGGGTATCCTTTAGTGCTGTTTTAAAAGACTGAGGGTTTGGGACATATACATATATATATATATATATATATATATGTGTGTGTTACTATTACTGATCTATGTTTATTTTTTACTGATAATAAATCTGCATCACCTCAGTCCAAGCTCATCCAGCTCCACGTGCTCATTGCTTTGAAATAGGGAAGATATTGATATAAGGAGTTAAAAAGACTTTGGTGACATAAGAGATCTTTTGTGAATCTTGATTTCATATGTAAGAGGTTAAGTGAAGACAACAGAGGTGCTGCATTAATTAAACTCATAGCTAGTAAGCCCTGAAGAACACAGTGAACAGGAAGGGACTGGGAGCAAGAAGGAAAAGAAGTATCCTTCCGGCAACAGTACCACGGCCCGGTTCAGTGCGACTGTCATCTTCTTTGAGACATGTCTGGGGCAGCTGTTCCACCATCTCTATCAATTGTTGCAGTTCTTGTAATACAATATATACCAACTGCCTATTATTATATTTGGGTTCTTAGTTTTTCTGTCAATGGAAGGGGGTTACCTATTAACAGTGCTGAACTTTCTAATTCCATTTCAACTAAATCTCATCTGCCAGCAATCAGTTAAGTCTACACAGATTCTGATCTTTCTGATGCATACCTCTCAACCTCTTAACATAAAACTTCTGGAGAAAGCAAAAAATAATGAAGGGAAAAATGCCCAGAATTAGGGAGAGATGTTTATATATTGTTCTTATAAACTTAGAAAGTTAATAGAATAACAGGAATTGCACTGTCATGCATTTTCTGAAGGATATGAAGTCTGGAACTCAAATGTCTGTCATTATTTAGTGACTACAGTTCTCAGTGATTTGCTAGAAAAACACATTTTTTAATGAGGGACTAACCAAAAAGGTAAGGCAAAAATGTTGACATTCTGCAGAATTCTTGACATTTGAGAGGTAAGCTGTACAGTACATGTTTTTTAGGGTTATAGAAAAGTATGAATATTTCTACATATAAAATATACATCATGAGACAACATTTCTCACAAATGCAGATGTTAAGAATGCAATACCATAACATGGGGAAAGGAAATTAATACTTTCAGTAAAAGGTGTGGTGCTATTTCCACTTAACTGTTAGTGTACTGTGGAAAGAGGATGTGAGGGAAACACTCAAAAACCAGTGAGTTCCCCTTTCCTAGAGGTGGATATATGCATTTTCGAAGCATAAGGGTTATTAATCTAGTTAAGTATTGCTGCTGTTTGCCACTATATTGCAGAAGTATAAAAATTCACAGCCTGCTTGACTGCCATTAACACAAATATCTGAAACAGTAAAAGAAGAATAATTACATTACGGTTTAATAATAATAACCAAAAGTATGAAACTTGTGATGTTACTTGTGTAGACCTACTCTTTTGTCTTGGTTCTGCTTTCAAAAGTTTCCTAGAATGTGTCAGTAGTTTTTCTAGATATAAGTTAATATGCCAGTTACTAGTACTCCAGCGAAAGTGACAGCACAAAAACACATTTCTTGATTATGCTGATGGCTTCCTTCCTGAACTCGAAAAATTAATCCTGTTAATTAGAAACGTTACTCTGATTGGTAGCTGATGAACCCCAGCGGGCTATTTTTGTACTAAAAGTGGGACGGAAAATGATTCATATCCCGCCCATAGCCGGGAAAAATACACTGCTATGCTGAGCCCATCCAAAAGGAGAAAACGTGAACAATCCCTTAACTTTCCATAATCCCCTTACCTGGGGCAGGGAGGAAAGGAAGCTCAAGAAAACCTGGGGGCTTTAGAAGGACGAAATCCTCACACATTCTGGACAGCGTTGAAAATGAGTGTTGGGGAAGGGGCACTTTTCTGCGGCTCTGCTAGCCTTTCGGACAAGGCGATGGCTGAGCTAAGATCGATAACCAGCGACACGTATCTCACACTAACTCAGACCTATGGACAGGCGACTTTCGCTTTTAGCGCTGGCCAAGGTGCTGAAAGCCAGGTGTGCTATCAGGGAACTCCTGGTGCTGAATTAAACTCCGGTCAGTTAGAGAGGTCAGCCGACAGCAGCGAAGAGCAAACGGGAGAAGAAGAGGAAGAAGACAGATTAGAGTCAAGAAAAAACAGCACTGGGTTGGACCGTGAAGACAAACTCAGAAGTTCTGCTGGGAGAAAAAGTAAGGAGCAGAGATCGCTCCGTCTTAGCATTAATGCCAGGGAGAGGAGGAGAATGCATGACTTAAACGATGCTTTAGATGGCCTCCGAGCTGTGATTCCTTACGCACACAGCCCATCAGTGCGGAAATTATCCAAAATTGCAACTTTACTACTGGCCAAAAATTACATACTTATGCAAGCTCAGGCCCTGGAAGAGATGAGAAGGCTGGTAGCGTATTTGAACCAAGGACAACATCTTGCTGCTCCCATCCCAGCAACCATAGCTCCGTTTGGACAATCATCTGTTTATCCGTTCACTGGTACAGCTCTGCCTACTTGTTCAGAGAAATGTACAGCGTTTACAGGTACATCGTCTACACTCTGCAAACATTGCAATGATAAGCCTTAATCTGTCCTTTTCACCTCCTACTTCTTGCTGTCCGTATGTCTCAGTGTGCGGTCTAATGCATTTTCTTAGTTCACTTACCACTCCACGAGAAATTTGACCTTTTACCACTCCATTGGAAATTTCACCTTGTGTAAAACTAATAATTTATAGACATTATGCAGTATGTCCAGCCTCACTGAACGAATGAAAATATATTTCTTGGCTTGCCAACCAGGTCACCATCACTTAACTAACGGAGTTTAAAACAAGGAGTTTAAAAGACCTACATATAGGTGATTGATAATTGCTGACGGCAGTACTAAAGACTCATATATGACATATAGGATTTGCCTGTAGTGCATATAATTTCATATTACATATAAGTATTTGGATGATCGAAAATACTAAGCTATGCAACTTGCTCACATATACTAGAGGCCATTAAATGGAGATTAATTTAATTTAAATAACATCTGCGACGTGCAGGTCTTGAAGCTGCGGTGTTCCACGTAAAAAGTATGCTGCATTTTCAGCGATTCAAAAGTTCACAGCGGGAAACCACAAACTGAACTTTTAATTGGTGCGCTGTTATTTTTGTTCATTACAGAAAAGTTAACTTTAATTGTAATGGGCACATTTTTGCTGTTCATCTAAAAACCTTGAACTTTTTCCACATGTATCAGTCTTTCTATTAATGGAAACATGGTTTAGAAAGCTTATTTGCCTTTATAATAATAAAAAAGCGTATGGTCTGCCTACAGAACAGCTGTGAGTAATGTGATCATCTAGAAAAAGTGTAATGATAGTGCATATATGTGACATAAAATTCAAAAACAGTTCAAGGATGATATCAGAAACTATTATCTCACAGACCGTCATGTCAGAAAACAAAAAGAAACGTAAACTTTATTGGGTGTCCTCTCTTCATAATTTGTACAAAGTAGCTACTGACACTTAATGGACTCCACGACATTTGCTAAATATTTAATGAAGTGCGTGTGTGTGTGTGTGTGTGTGTGTGTGTGTGTGTGTGTGTGTTGAGGACGTTTTGCCAATTAAAATGGTTAACAGAGATTCGTTTTTTTTTTTGTTTGTTTTTCCTTTGCTTGAAACTAGAAGGAGAACTGCGATATAGTAATACAACTGCGTCTTACACTGGACAGCCAAGAGCGCTTAATCAACAAGGTTTTACATCAATGGAGTAAACGTAAGAGTAAATGCATTGCTTTTTTAAATGCCTTTTATGGTTGACTTGACATTTTAAAAGGAATAATGATATGCATGCATCGCCAACATCCAATAACAATCTCTAGGGCCAAATAGACGGGTGGTATAGAAAATAGCCCTAGGGGTAAAGAGCTGTCAAAGAAAATATATTCTTCTTGTGTAAGACTACTTAGAAACAGAAAACAAAATAGCAGTTTCATTGATAGTGTTCTAACTAGGGTTGCCACCTTTTCAAATGCTCAAAGTGGGTCATTTTTTGAACAAAGGTCAGATTTTGCAAGGCAAAACATACCCACGGCCAGTACAAAGGACAGAACTTCACTTTTTTGCCTAAATAAAAGCTTATTCTTGTAGCATTTTAGTTGCTTATTCTGTTTCTTATAACATTTAGATGTTTCAGAAACAGAATAACTGTTTTATGCAACTATTACATAAAATATAGGAAATATGTTTGTCCTAATATCTCAGGACATTTGCCATTTTTTTCAATTTTTATGCAGGACACAACTGCCGAAAGAGGGACTGTCCCTCGCAAAGTGGGACAGGTGGTAACTCTAGTTGTAACACACACACAAACACACACACTTGCATTTACCCTCTTGTTCCCTCTTCATATCAAAAAAGGCAAACGGGGTAAATTTTATCTTGCGCGTTTACTTTGTGTGTGTGTGTGTGGGGGGGGGGGGGGTGAAAACACAGAGAGTTAGCGATCTCTATTACCAACAGATAGAAGTAAAAGTAGCACACGCACATGTACCACCGATTTTGTTTTTTAAGTTTTGGGTTTTCTGGAACTATATAGTTTCAGTTCATAATCTGCGTTAAATAGGTTTGCATAATCTGCCAGGCAGAGCTAAAATGAACATACGGAGTTCTGCTGATTATGTTACTAATCAGATTTATCAGCTTTATATGATGGGTAAGTAGTCCGACTACCATTTAATTCAAAGATAATTGAAAAATTACGGAAACAACAAGAGGTCACCTCCTGAGATAGCACAAAGCAATTCATTTTTATTATTACATTTCAGACCTGAGGAATAGCATCACGGATCCCTGCTTTTTGTGCCAAGTGTATTACGGAATTAGAATAATGAAATTAAATCATATTAATAGAGACAGAATGTGTGTGTGTGTGTGTGTGTGTGTGTGTGTGTGTGTGTGTGTGTGTGTGTGCTCCCATATCACCCATGATAATGAAGACCTGAGTAGGTATTAGGTCATGACAGGTGTTCAGTTTACAACTCAAGGTATAGGATTCAGTTTGATTTCAATGTCATCTGGTATTACTATACCTGTTACATGCTGGCAGTCACAACCAAACAAAAATAATGAAGGACATCTGTGCCTTTGATCAACACAGACCTGTACCGTGTACAGAAAAACAGGTGCAATTCTGGCATACTCCTAGCTCTGTGCTAACCTTTCCTGACGGAACCATTTCTCAGCCAGTGCTGACAGTTCATTTATAGAGCATTGTGTGTGTGTGTGTGTGTGTGTGTGTGTGTGTGTGTGTGTGTGTGTGTGTGTGATGAGGTGAAACAGTAGCTAATGTTCCTTATGATTTAGCATAGCCCTTGGTGGTGTGAATCTTTAACTGGTGAGATTGCATCATAAGGCATTATTAGTATGCAGTGTCAGAGGAAGAGGCCTCCACATAAATTATTTGAAATAATAAATACATTATTTTATTCTTCAGTGCAATCTTTTGAAATGTAGTCAGGTATTAGCTTATACATGTGCATGTTTGAGTAGAGATTATCACATGGACTGCCTAAAATATAAAAATTACCAGAGTTATACAAAGTCATCGTGTCCTGATAACATAAACCAAAGAAAATCACGAGAAACAAAGACAGAAAACAAAGTTAACAGCTCCTTGAGAAGGATAACCACCAACACAGTGGAATGCAGTAGTTGTGCATTAAGTTACAAGAAGTATATGTGTGTCATATGTTAATTAATCTAAAATCTAAATTTTTAAAAGTTTCAGGATGGAGTTTATCAAAAACAGTAAGTTATGAAAAAAAATAATGTTTCTACAGCAGTGCTTTGAAAGGTGGAGCATCCAGTACATCCAGTATAGATCCTTGACCTAATTTCATAATATTCTGAGACTATGAAGGTACACCCAGCATCACTCACATCCTCGAATGGGATTTTCTTTTATATAAGGAAATTCTTGGTCCAAGAAAAGTGCACCTTAACATATTAACGTTTTTCTATCATTTATAATTCTACATTCAGTATATTAGATACTTCATGCTAACACAAGTATCATTGGAAATATATGCAAGGCCTTTAGAGTCACATAGCCACACGTGCACCAAACTGCTTTGTGATATGAGGTTTTGAAAAATAGCTTTACTGGAAGATTCTAGATCAACTTTACAAAGCAGAAGTAATAAAAACATAATTCACTAAAAAAATTAAATGAAAATTACATTACTAAAAGTCATTGCACGGAGACATATTATGCTGAAATAGTAAGAACAGAAAAATACTACATATAAAAACTATGTCATACAGGGAACTTCACCCTTCCCACCTTAAATACTATACAAATTCTGGTATTTTGCAAATAACATAACATCTTTGTAATGTATACATGGGCATTGAAGTTAGAATAAGTAAAAGGGGTGGGTACAAAGCTCCCACAATGGTGATGCAGGGGACTTTATCCCTACTACATAACATTTGTGTGTGTGTGTGTGTGTGTGTGTGTGTGTGTGTGTGTGTGTGTGTGTGTGTGTGTGTGTAAAGAAAATATCACCATGGCTTGGTCACATATTGAGCACTGTGTTATACTTGAAGAAGAGGGAGAATGTGAGATTTGCATTTTTTAGAACATTTCCTCTAAGTTAGTGTAACATGTAAGTTGTTATACAAAGAGATCAGGGTTATAGGAACATGCACTCACATTGAAGGATGTAGAGGGTCTTGCCCACCCCACCCCCCTGGAAAAAGAGAAGTGTTGTGTGTTTTGCAACCCTTTGTATGTTGGTTGTTTAAGTTTGTGATGTTTTCAGTTTTCTAGACTGTGAGACTGATTTTTTGTCAGAATGTGGGAGGCAATCTTTCATAGTGAATAACTCACAAATAAATATTTACAACTGCTTCCAAATGCTCTCTCCATATGATGAAATTATTATTGATACTGTCTGACTGAATGCACATTTTTTTCAATGGGAAATTCTTATTTTGCCAGATGTAAAGAAATTCCTCCATCAGACACACATGGATTTCAAATGCATAACATAAAATACAGGTTATGACTGAAATTTGTGAAAATGTGGTTGTTCTGAATTCCTATGGCAAGATGAACAATACACTTACACAAGAACAATTAAGTGGAACAATTTAGCATAAAGAGAAAATAATAATCACTGATCTGGCAGCAGGCATGAGTGTGAAATAAAATTAAGTTTAAAACATGCAATGTCTCATTATGTAATAGTGGCTATAGAAACTGCACCAACAAAAATAAATAATTGGCCACCACCAAGTTTATTAATTTCTGCAGGCATTTATTTTTTGATACCTACCTTATCCTACTCAGAGTTATAGGGGAGGTGAAGTCTGTTCCAGCTTTCAGTAGATATAAGGTAAAGAGGTAATGCTGGAAAAAATGCCAGTCTATTGCCAGACACATGCACATATTAATCCACTGCACACCCAACTACAGGCAGTTTGAAGGTTTGCCAGTACACTTGTGGCATGTCTTTGGGATATGGGAAGAAAGCAGACCACACATCAAAAGCCCATGCAGGCTTTATACAGAAGGAAACACATACAGGAAATGAGTCAAGGAAATAAGCAGTACAAGGCAGCAATATTAAACACTGCACCATTTTGTTTCCATTGTCAGGTATATATGCATTATAATAATATCATGCATGTACTTGGCTAAGCCATGCCACCACATATAAGCAAATTTAGCATCCAAGGTATGATGCTTTCATCTCAAAAGTAATGTTACTACAATGCACTGTGGCATTTATTTTATAATTTACTCTCAGAAATATAAAATTTGCATACTTAAAATCAAGTAAATTTTTAAAACGGAAGTGTATATGTTTATAAAGTACTATATTTTCTCTATGGTACAAAGGATGATTTCATTACTTGTATAATCCTTCTACCTTCAAAGTGTTATGCAACTCTAAAAGGGTTCCCATGCCTTTTTACCCTTCCTAGTTGCCTGCCACTATTTATTTTGCCAGTACAAAAAGCAATGGTTCATGAAAAGTTAAAATATGCATGTGGTGAAGCTGACACATGATCACTTGGTTATCACAGTGATTATGTTACCATTTTTATAAGACTTCCATCCTACCACTTGTACTGTATTATACTATACGGTATGCACATAAAGGAAATAAAAGTGGAAGCTACTAGCATCATACCCACATTTTTAATATATAATTTACCAAAGTAGCAAATTATATGAATATCACCAGCATTATAAGATATACGGATTTAATGAACAGTCTTTGACGTTGACTTAGAATAATGACTGGTTCTACAGTTAATACATGGGAATTGCAATATGAACAAAAGAAAGACTCCCACAAAATAAAAAAAAAAAAATAAGAAACAACAGCTTTAAGACAGTTTGGGGGGTAGTTTGGGAAGGCAGCACTTATTTTTTGACTTTAGTCAGAAAAGCTCTCATTTCAGCAGAACCAGACATTTTACAGAGTACTTCTATCCAGTTAACTTTATGTAGGAAATAGTGAAACCTATTAATTTCCAAACTGTTAAATTATTTTGAAAATATGCAAAAAAGGTTACAGCTGTCCCAGCTGCCAGCCCAGCTAATCTTAAATGTCGTAAGTGGCTTGCAAGCATCACCTTGTGTAACTCCAAGGTAAGAAGGAATATTGATTCATGCCTGCCTAAAGAAATAAGAACATGCATGCTTAGATGCGGCAAAATGACATTACTATCGCATGAGTTCACTTAGCCAGCATTGCTGATGAGGTCAGAACTGCGTATACATGTTTAGCACCATATAATGTAAAATATTTCAAATAAAAAGGCACTTGGAACAAAAATTATCAAGATGCATTTTGAAAGCAGGCTTATCAATCAAACCCATCGATTTTTCCGTTAGGTTGACATGGGATATTTTTTTTTCCTCATAGAATGCTTGCATTCTCATTGTTTATATTAATGCATACATGTCTTACTTCCTCCTTATTATAAAGAACAGCATAAAATAAAGCTCCCCAGGTCAGTGGCTGCAGCCCTTCATGTAACATTGATATCAAACCTGCTCAAGACTTTAAACTCAGTTAACTTCAGAGTTCCTTAGCCAGTACCAAAGTTTTGCATTCTGATGTCTTGATGAAAATGAGTTATAGTTGCAAAGATGTTTTTAAGAATACATTTGTGATGGTAGTTATGGCATATTTTCTATAATAAGGAAATCTCTAGGAACATAATTGGTAAACAGCTGTACCTGCCCTGCTTTTCATTCTTATTATTCACAGGTTGTAAACTGGGTATCTTTACAAGCAGCAATATGTGCAGTTATAAGCAAAACTTTCTTATGCAAAAATGCAATAGCCAAAAGCAAATATGTCAATAAAAAGTACCGAATATGTTTGATATTACAGTTCAGCAAAGGAAAATAAGGCATTGGCATAGATGTTTCCACTGTTGAGGTACAATGTTTGATTTTCAAGTATTCCCAGCTGAGGTACCTTCTCTGTATAGTCTATATTTCCTCTTTGTATCTGCCTTTTTTTTCAGTAGGTGTCTCCATTTCTTCCTAGTTCCCACATCTCAAAGGCATGTAGGTATACAGGTGATTCCCTAAATTGTCTGTAGGTATGTATGCCATGTGTCAGTAAATATGTGTGGGATTAGGCATGTGTGTGTGTGTCTGCATGTGCACATGCACCAACATACATTCATATGCATGGGAATATATGTATGCATGTGTGTGTGCATGTTTGTGTGTAAGTGCACATGTGTGAGTTTGTGTGTGTGTGTGTGTGTGTGTGTGTGTGTGTGTGTGTGTGTGTGTGTGTGTGTGTTTGCGTGCATGTGTCATGTGTCAGAAGCATATGTGTTTGTGTGTACATGTGCATTCTGTGATAGACTGGCACCCTACTAAGAGTTAATTTCTCTATCTTCCACCCACTGAGTATCAGGATAGTCTCCATCTCCTCCATGATCCTGAACTGGATAAAATGATAGCAAAGAATGAATGAAAGAATGAAAAACAATTTTCTAACAGAACAATAGGCACATTATATTTCTTTACAACGCTGTCCAATAACCAATATAAAAATGTTTACTATACATGAAAGAACTGGAGAACATATAATAAATGTAATACTCAGTTGTTTTATGGTGTCATGAATGACTGCTTTTACTCAACTTGATTTACTTTATTAGTTATATAAAAATTGTACATTAGAGTGTTGACAGTAACATGAGATCAGACATTACATGGCAGGTATAAGGTCAGACTGGTAAATAGCAGTAGAGATTATACAGTGTGATAATATCAATTAACAGTAATACAGTGACTAGACTCACAAAGCCTGCAGAATGTATCAATTGTATAAAGGTGTATTATGATCTGGACAGGAATAAAAGGAAAAAAAAGATCCTCACTGGGTCTCCAGGCTCCAGATCATAGATCATCTACATTATTATTTACAGAAAACATAGTTACCTGAAACAAAATGTCAAAAGAACATGCAACCTTGCCTATGCCAAATAAGTTAGATGAGAAAAGATTATAAAGAATTTGGGTAAGAGATGATATCATCATGGCTTTATAGGTGCAAGCAGATTACATTCCCAGCTCTCCAGGTAGGACATAAATGGTCATATAAGCACTGCCAGACAGCTTGCCAGGTCAGTTAGCTTATATAATTGATTTTAACAAATGTGCGGTGAGTGATAAAATCTTAGTTACACAACAGAGCTGGTAAAGAACTTAATGCTGTCCAACTATGTTGTACGAGTAGAAATAATAAATGTTATCATCTGTTCATAACTAACATTTTTCTCAGCAGTACATATGTATATTATTAACCTTAAGCTTGTTATATGCTTTTGAAAGACTTTCATCCCCATGGTCTGTATGCATTAAAAAGAAAAAAAAAGTACTATGCCTAGTCTGACACTATGGTGGTAAGACTACTACAGAAAATGAGCACAGGATCTAGCCGCAACAGTCAGGCATGGACAAGGGAAATTCATTTTACCTGTGCTTTTTGACTCAGAGTTTATAAGACTGCTGCACTGGGTACATCAGCTTGCAGACATTTAAACCAGAGTTGGATTGTCTGATATAAAGCTTCTACTGATCCTGATCAGAGAAGGTATGGATTTTGTGAAAATGTAAACTTCATTTTGTCAGCACAAATAGTTCACAGATTAACATTGTTCCTGTTTTAGAGAGTATGTTTTCTATCTATGTTTTCTGCCAAATCAGCCCATATATGCATCCTATACATGGGTATAAGATATCACGCATCTAACACCAAAGTGAACTTACAAGCCGTACAGTAATTCTTATAATTTAGTTTCCTGTTCTAGTGCTGAAAACGAAGAAAGGTAATAATCATCAGATTAGATATTAGAAATATACATAGCCAGCAGAAACACTTCACAATCAAAAGCGATACTTAACTTAATTAACAATGATGTCTCCATGCTTGATGAAGTTAGGTAGAAAAGATACTGATGCCCAGGAATGTGCTTTTATTCCAAGGGATACTGCACTTATGGTAACATTATAGAATTTTGAAAGAAGAATGATTTTTACATTTTTCAGCTCATTCTGAAGTTAGGGTTGCAGAATATTTTTCAGTGATTGCTAAGCCTAACTGTATCATGTACTGTAGCATGCACTGTAGAAGGGAAACAGAAGCTGGGCAGCAGTGATAATGCTCACAACATTGTCTGCATCTTCAAGGGTGCTGGCAATCACAACTTATGTGCTACATTCGCACACACAGTATGCCATGCCACATTACGCTGCTGCTAACAGACTGAATATCAGAAGCTTGAGAGGGCACTGTAACACTTCTTTCACAGTTCAATAACATTATTGACACCTTGAATTGTGTATAATATAGCTGGGAGAAGAACATAAGGCATAGTCATCTACAACATGAAGAAAATTTCACTTGCCATCTGTCCTTCTTCAGTTTTTTTTTCTTTTATGTTTTTGCTTTACATCAATACAACACATCATGATTTATCTCAATATCATGACTCCTCTAAATGTTATGATCCTTGTCAGACTGATCAAACATACAAGGTATAACCCACCTTCTAAAGTTTAGCAGTTCGGCATATTGTAACACTAGCAGATCTTATGATGTAGGTGTATAGATTCATGGGAGATTGCTAGACTAACAGCAAATGGCTCAAGAGCACTTATAAACCTAGCCATTGTTAACTGAATTTTACCCGATTTTTGATCCCTAAAGGCTAGAGGATGGCTTAGGTTTGTGCCTATGCCTTTGAGTATTTTATAGACTGCCCTGTCCATAAGGGCATAGGCACCACCCCAGGAGGGAATTTAAAATTTCCTATCCATTGATCCAAACTGCATTTGAAGATGGTCAGGGAAGGGCTCTACTTTACATGAATAGGAAGCCTGTTCCAGAGAAAGGGGTAATCTCTGAGGCACTCATCCATCTCTCCAGCATGTTTTGTTCATGGCAAAGACCAGGTTTAGATCCTTATATTGGGTGACACTCATGTAGTTTGTCTTGCAAATGTGTAAAAGTTCCACCAGGGATTTATTTGAGAATGCCTTGTAGGTTAGGCATAGATCACCCCTTAATAGTTGGTAGGAGTCAGAGTAAAAGGATAAGGCTTCTTGTTGATCCAGATAGGATATGCTGTTTAAACCCTGTATTTTTTTTTTGTACGGAACATCTGAGGCCACTCTAGTTGTTACAAGTGCCTGGTCAAGTACATGCCAAAAGGTGCTCTGTACTTGATTATTTTTCTGATGAGGGCCAAATACAGTGTGACTATAACTTCCTTGGATCTGGATGCCATGTCTTTACTTATGTGCTGTGTGACATAGAAGGACTTCATCACCACTGTGGACACATGGTGGTCAAAGTTCAGGCTACTGTCTATCTGTGTACCTAGATCTCTCACCTCTGAATCCATTCCTTGGGGTGTGCTATTAATGTTGTAATTCGCAGGGGTATTTGACTTCCCAAAGGATATGATTATACATTTTTTTGCATTTAGTTTTAGGCCATGGCTGTAGCACCAATCATTTGTCTAAGTTAGACCCTTCTGAAGGATACCTTCATCATTAGTAAACTTAGTCAGCCAAAGACCTTCTACATTAGCCTTGACTTCAGAGAAGTATATTTCAAACAGGAGATGTCCCAGTGCTGATCCCTGTGGTACATCATTAGTAACTGGCCTCTTGCTGGATCTGGATTATCCTACTCTAACAACACGTGTCCTGTCCATGAGCCATTTGGTAACCCACTGGTGACATAGGAATCTATGCCCAGTTTTGTGAGGTTTATTTATAATATCCAAGTGGGAAATTGTGTCAAATGCCTTAGCTAGGCCAAGGTAGGCAGTGTGCTCTGTTTTACCCTCATCCATGGCCCTAGTAACTTTCTCAAAAAAGTTCACCAGATTGAACAAACATGACCTGCCCTTGGCAAAGCCAAACAGTGTTGGAACTGAGTGTTTGGAGATTTCCTATGTTGTTATTTATCAAGGCCATGTTTATTCATTCCATGGCCTTGCATATAAGACTAGTCAAACTTATGTGTCTGTAATTTCCTGGGTCTGTTGATGGTCCCCCTTTATGCAGAGGGATGACTGTTGCTGTCCTCCACTCCACAGGGTCAAAGCCATTCTGGAGGCTGTGGTTAAATAGAGATCCTAGTGGCTCTGATAGGTCTTGTTTAAAACTAAAACCAAGCCAAAGGACGAGATGAGAAACCAAAATGCAATAGCGTACTCAAATGTTTAATACCCGCTGGGAAAACAATTGCTGTTCTGAGTGTTAGAAGTTTTCAGTTTTTGCACTTTTGGGTTCGATATTTACATAATTGAAGTTTTGACACTTTGACTATGTGATATAGGCCCGACTAAAAGTATTAACATCTTTTCATGAGGATTTAGCCCTGAGTAAGAACTATTTATATGTACACAAGAAACAGACAACAGCCTGGTTAACAACAGGAAAATCAATATTTGTCCTTAAGGGTGAACCTGCAAAATATCATAAAAACGATAGACCAGTAACTTGCCTTTTGACTACATATAAACTATACACTGGAATTGATGTCAACAGAGTTTATAGTCATTTTGGAAGAAAACTCAATCATGGCAATAGAAAAGAAGGGCAACAAAAGAAAGTCATATGGGACAAAGGAGCATTTGTTGTTAAATAAAGTCATAGTGGAGAACTGTAAAAAGGGGAAGCTACAAATAAAGCATTTGACAGTGTCCCACATTCATGGATAAAAGAGTGCTTGTAAATTTATAAGATACACCCACATTGATCAATTACATTACATTACAGTGACCATGAAACAGTGGCAAGCCACTTTGTAGTTTAACTGTGATAAAGGACAAATTATAATCCCAGGGATAAAAATTCAAAGGGGATATTCCAGGGTGATTCTTTGTCGCCACTGCTCTTTTGTCTTGCCCTTAACCCATTAAGTTGTCTAAGTCAGAACTGCAATTCGGCTCCAAGAAAAGAACAAAGTGTAAAGACTTCTCATCTTCTTTTTGTGGATAATTTAAAACTGTACAGTATATCAGATGAGGAACTGAAAGCACAACTGCAAGTGGTCAAAACTTTCTCAGATTTATTTATTTATTTATTTATTTATTTTATTTTTGACATTTGTTAACTGGGTGTGTCTAACTGAGCTATAGCCCATTTTCAGCAGAGGCCTAGGGGGAAAGCCTCATAAAGAAACAATTACAACTAACGTTACAAAACAGTTGCAAAAAGAAAGAAGAATAGCAATCACAGAAGATTTTTAAATATATAGAATAATTCTTAGAAGTTTGATTGAATTCAGAACAGAAATCATTAGAGCTATATAGTTTGATAAAAGGTGGATCTAAGAAAGAGAGGAAAAAGAAGTAAGAGAAGAAAAGAGGGGTAATGAGAAAAGTAGGAAGAGGAAGCAAGAAGACAAAATATGGTTAGTGGATGTAAGATGTTAAGTTGGGCTTATGGTATGAACAGATCCAGGACATTTGTAAGTTTTCCTTTAAAATGTTTTTGAAGGTATGAGTATGAGACAGATTTCTAATGTTCAGTGGTAGTTTGTTCCAGGCTAGTGCAACAGAATAGCTATACAAGTGTTGTCCAGTTGATATTTTAGGATTATGGATAGATAAGAGAGACTGATCAGAGCTCCAAAGAGAGTGGGAGGGAGAGCAACGGGCTATAAGGGAAGAGATGGCAGGGCAAAAAGAAGGATGGTTAAGGACAAAGTGAATCAGGGACAGTTGAGGGAGAATGAGAAGATGGGCAAGCTTTAGCCAGTGAAGAGTTCATAGAGATAGGCAGTGATGAGAGTTGTAAGGTTGGTTAGCTGCAAACCTAGCAACTTTGTTGTAGGTTAGTTCAAGCTTGGCCTTAGGAGAGGATTTTAGGTTGGTTAAGATAGGGGAGGCATATAGGAGGGTTGGAAGAAGACAGTCATAGGCAAGAGAAAGTTGAGTCATTTATGAGATATTTTATATTCCTGTAAAGATGATATAAGAATGTCATTTGGACTTGATAAATGTGCAAAAGCAACCTTTAAAACAGGAAGGCTGCAGCAGCAAGAAAATGTCAGTCTGGGACAGGAATGTGATATAAAGGAACTTGAGCAGGAGGGAGTGTATAAATATTTGGGAATTGATGGGTATCTACAATAAAACGTACAAATACAAATTAAACTTTGTAAGGCATATTTCAGAAGACTAAAATTAATACTGGAAATAGCCCTGACATCTAGGAATAAAGTCCAAGCTATAAACCAATTTGTTCTTCCTGTTATAACTTACAGTTTTGGGGTGACTGACTGGCCCTAAAATGTATTGGATCAGTTGGACAGGAAAACAAGAAAAAATGCTGCATGATTATATAATGATTTAAAACAATAAGTGTTTACCAAGATTATATATTCCTTGTTCTGAAGGAAGTATGGACTTCCTCGAAACTGATTACAGGTATAGATCTGCAATCATAGGACTGCATACATATTTGTTCATCTTACAAGATCCAAACATAGTGAAAGTTTTAAAACATGTGGAGGGAGAACAAGTCTAAGATGACTTCCCTGTTTAGCAGAAGCATATTGGTGTCAAGTGGGAATAGAAATCAAACCAAAAGTAGACAAAAATCAGGCAGTAACTGAATGTGAAGAAAAAAACAAAACAAAACAAAATAAAAAACAAAACAAAAGAAAGAATACAAAGTGAGGGATCAGATGAGAAGGCAAGAAATATGGAAAATGTATAAACATAGTTGCATGTGCAAAAAGCTCCTGGGACAATTTCATGTCGATCAGGATCTAGCACAGGAATGGTTAAGGAGAGGTGAATTTAAACCAAAATATGAAAGGTTAATATTGGCAGTCTAGATAGTGGACTATGTACATGTTGGTTTGCAAAGTCCATTGAGCATGCTGGAGACAGAGACAAATCCAGGTTTTATAAAACAGAATTGGAAATTGTCACACATTTTGTTGCTACGTGTGATACACTAATGGCAGAAAGCTTGTATACTGAAAGGCCTAATAATGTGTCAAGACTATTGCATTGAGGATTGTGTAAACATTGTAATACTGAAGTACCTGAGAAGCAAAAATGATGAATTTTATATAACATGGGATCATAATAGATGTGAAAAAACAGATATAGTAGTCCACGAGAAGAAGAAAAAAGTAGCATTGATCATTGAAATTGCTACATCCAGTGTATTACAGTTTCTTACATACAAAGAGAGGCACAAAGTCATCAAATACTAGGATTTGCAGGCAGAAATGAGGGCAATGTGGAAGAAAGATTCCCAGATAGCTCCAATAGTAGTAGGAGCAGTGGGTCTCATAAAAAAGAATTTACAGTCATATTTAGATACGTTACCTATACATTTTATTCTGTTTGAATTTTAGAAGGAGTCACCTCTGGGCACATTACGGGTGCTGAGAAGAGCACTTTTGACTAACATCAAAGGTTGAAACAATACCAGTTTCATGAATTATAATCATACGTTGACTTAGGAATGGAGTGCGTTCTTGTCATGGTATTAGAAACCCAAAAGATTTGTAGAAATTAAAAAGTGTAGAAACATTTACACTCTCAACACAAAACCAAATTAAGAAGTCCTAAACTGTCTTAATACAAAATTAAGACCCTCTATGAAAAATCTGTAATAACTGAACGTTCTACATTTATAAATTCTTTACTCTTTATTAGATTAAAATAAAACAACCTCACTAGCATAATGCCGTAAAATAAATCAGATGTTTATTCTATTTGTGTTTACAAATGTGGGTATTGTACCCACAATTTTAAATAATTATTCATTCCCTACTTAAACCTTTTAATTATTATTAATAATCTCTTTGACAGAAACTGGATCCGCAGTGAACATCAAAACCATTGCTGTGTTTAATTAATGCAGTTTCTTTTGCAATGCTGTTCGTAAGTATTGAACAAAATCTGAAATTATTTTCTGATACTGAGATTTTAAGACTTACTCCATAGTTAAAAGGTTTTACAATTGTAAAAGTTCCTAGGTAATGTATTTGGCTCTGTGCTCAAGGTATAAATGTTTTATGTTGGTAAAATGAATATGCCCAGAGAATCTGAACAAAATCATTCTGTTCACATAAATAACTACCTCTGCAATATGCAGTTTATGCAGTTGCATAAAATTTGATTCAGAAACAAGTTCATCTGCAATAAGGAAGACCTAATTATCAGCTAATTTGCATGTCTCTGAATCAGGTGTAATTACCGCTAATGCTAAATAGCACTTTTTGGAGGCAATTAGCACTGGCAGCCTGTGCATTGCATTACATGAGCACCCTCCTCATGCACTGTTCCACACATGCAGACATTTGTGTATATATACACACACACATGCGTGGACGCACACACATGCATGCACACCCACACACACACACACACACGCACGCACACACACACACACACACACACACACACACACACACACACACACACACACACACACACACACACATATCTACAAACATACACCCAGATACTCACTGTGCATGACCCCCCACCACCACTTGACCACACTCACAGACACACTTAGCCATTAACCTCCTCACACACACACACACACACACACACACACACACACACACACACACACACATACACACAAATGCCTATTTTACTGACTTCCTAACCACCCAGGCAGGAGAATAACCACACACACACACACACACACACACACACACACACACACACACACACACACACACACACACACACACACACACACACACACACACACACTCTCACACTCACACACATGCACAGCCATCTGAGGCCATGTATCCTTCTGCAGACATGAACACGCACTACCACACACATGCACACACTCATACACACGTGCACACACACACACACACACACACACACACACACACACACACACACACACACACACACACACACACACACACACACACACACACACACACACACACACACACACACACACACACACTGCAATTCTACTACTCTACTTCATCTTGCCTAAGCTTACTTTCAGTGGCCATAGAAGAGTTTAGAAAGGAGAAAAATCATAATAGTCTTGCAAAAATGGAAATGTGGGACTACATAACTCCTGATAGGACAAGCTTTGAGGAGCAGTAACATTAAGGAAATGCAATTAGGAAGGTATGACCTGTCCACTTATCCTCAGTCAGTGGTATGGAAAGCATTTTCAAAGTATGAATTACCAGAAAATGTTATTCCATCATTCCCAGTGTGGTTTACTTTCTTATACCTATCCTCCTTTCTTTTTCATGTGTATCCTCCACTTAACTTCATTTGTTTTTTTCCCTGTTGTGTCTCTTAATCCTCTCTTGTACCTTTTGCATTTCTGAAGCATTAGGTCATACAATGTGCCACTTTTTTCTCTTTCTCCAACCCTTTCCTTTCCCTATCCCTTATTTGTAGTTCTTTTATCACTTTTTTATTATGGATATATTTATCTGTATCACATTATGCCTCTTTCATACTCTTCTCCTCTCCAGTCTACTGGTGTGTAGCTTTCTATTCCTCCTTCCGATGTGACATTTGTTTCCCTTTACTTCTGTCTATTCTTCTTCATTTGCTATCAAGCCCAAGTTCCCATTTTTTATGCTTTTCCCCAAATCTCCCTCAATTCTTTCACTGATGGTTCCCATAAATACCTTCTCCCATTATTATTTCCACATCATGTGAATTAGCCCTGCTTCATGTCAGTCGTATATTCAACACCCGGTGGTACGTATCCCTCTTTCCAGAGTATAGTAGGTGTCTGGAACTATCTGCAAATTATCCTCAGCTGCTAGTCCCACGTTAGTTGAAATATCTTCATTGAGACCACCATCATTTTTTGCTTCTTCCCATTCCTCCTAATTCATTGTTCAATCTATGTCTTCCTTCCATGTCTCTCTCTCTCTTTGTCTGTATCTCTTTCTGTTCTCCTCTTTCTGCTGTGTCCTTATAGATTATTCCCCTCTTTTCTTTGACTTACCATCCCCCATTTTTATATTAGTGCACTCCCTTTACTCTCACTATCTCTTATCTCCCTACTAATGTTCTCACCCTTTGCCCTTATAGTTTCTTCTACTCCATACACCCAGCCCATTCATTTGCATTCTAGTCCTTTTTAACATTCTTTCACCATCTTCAGATCACTCCCTGTATCCTTATTTATTTGTAGGACCAGTCTAAACTTCCATGTCCATCCCTTATCTGATTCTATCTCTGTTCTACCAATTCTTCCTCTCCCAAGACTATTTCTAGTTCTGCTGCTCACTTAATGTCCCCCACTTGTTCAAACCTCACCAAGATCTGTTGTAACATTTTGATCATGCCCTTAATTGTTCTCCAATAATATACTTTCTAATCTCCCTTCTATCTCTTACACAGTGCACATCTCTCCATTGCACATTGTACACAATTGCATACTGCTCAGAGTTTGGAAACCTTGTCCTCATCCCTTCCCCATTTGTGTCACTGTTATTCAGCAATCTCTACTTCCAAATGATTCTGTTAAATTATTTCTGGATCTTTTTATTCCTCATCATAGGAATGTGCCTCAGCAGATACCCACTCTCTCAGCAAGTACCTCACATTTAACTTAGTTATTGTTTTTGTTATGTTAATCTTTCTTGCCAGTGTGCTGGCTTTCACTTTCCACTTCTGCGCGTTCCTTTTTTACCTCTGTCTCCTTTTTTAGCTTATAAAAAACAAGTAGGAAACGAGCAACAAACCACAATAAACAGCTCTCAAGCCAAGGAACCAAATGCTGCTTTAACGTTCTTTATTTAAGACAACACGTTTTCGCCCCTGCTATGCAGTAAGCTTCATCAGAAACATACATAAGAGGATGCAACACATTTTTAAATAGTGCAGGCATGATGTCATTTCCTTCCAGAGCAGTGTATTTAATAAACCAAAAAGAACACATAACCTTCTAAAAACAGATAAAAACATCCTTAACAAATTAAACTGTTTCAAAACAGATGGCAATAAGTATTGTGTTCAAATATCATACATATATATTAAGTAACATAATAAAAAATACTTATGTAAGAAATATATATGTAAATGTGTACATTTAAAAAGTGTAAACATAATTAAACTATCTCTGATAGCTTTTATATCTGAGTACTGAGGAGATGTTACAAGACTCATTTAGGCCAGGGTAAGAGTAGGCATCCACCCCAATTTGCCACTCTAGTTCCCTGGTCTCTAAGTAAAGTGACAGAGGACCGCCTCTAGGACCTAATTTAACATGCTCAATGCCCATAAATTCAAAACTATGTCCTATATTATGGACAATATGTTTAGATAAAGCATTGTCCATTTTTTTGTTCTTTATTGCATAGAGATGTTGATAAATCCGATCCGTAAATTTACGGTCAGTTTTCCCTATGTAAAAGCAGGGACAACAAACACAAAAAGCAGCATAAACAATTGACTTCGTGTTACAGTTAATTTTGGAATAAATGTTATATTTCTTATTCCTAATTGTAAATGAACTACCAGTTCTCAAGTGTTTACATCTGTTACAAGAGCCACAAGGGCAGTTGCCCACTTGCCTGGGTACTAACGTAAGGGAAGTTGACCTTTGCAGCAATTCCTTTAGGTTTTTCCCTCTTCTATAGACAATAGAGGGAGATGGACCCAATTTCTGGAGTAATACGGAACTGTTATGAATGAAATACCAGTTTTTTTTTATGATTGCCCAAATAGTACCAATCTCTTTACAGAAAGTAATCACGAGGCTAGTACAAAAATCAATTGGTGTTTGGGCCAAAGAAACACTGGCATTATTAAAGCTAGGAGTTTCTGAAAAACTCACAGTAATCGTGTCGCGTGTCGTTGTTGACTCTGGGGTGTTAAAAGCTAACAAGGATTTGTAGAAACCAAGTGATCTTTTCGTGGTCACCTCGACAATAAGTTCATCAATTAAAGTGTGCGGATAGCCCCTGTTAATAAACAAGTCTCTCAAGAAACCACACTCAATTTCAAATAATTCTAACGTACTACACATACGCACAGCCCTGACCAACTGACCTTTGACAATAGATCTTTTCTGTTTTGGGGGGTGGTTACTAGAGTAATGAAGAAAGCTATTACAGTAGGTAGACTTTCTGTATATGCAGGATGAATAACAGTTATTAGAAACGTCCTTCACTAGTTTGACATCCAAATAATCAATTTCAGTAAGAGAGAATTTGGAGGTGAATTTCAAAAAGGTAGAAGAACCATTCATCAATTTTAAAAAATCAACTGCATCGCTTTCATTACCATCAAACAATATAAACACATCGTCTAAGAAGCGGGTGTAATATTTAACCTTTTCCTTAAGCTGGGGGTTGACTCTAAAAAATTCATTTTCCCAGTAAGCAACCACCATATTGGCTACACTGCCACCACAGGGTGAGCCCATTGCAATACCCTGTTTCTGCAGGTAGTACTGGTTGTCGAAAAGGAAAAAGTTGGAAGAAAGGATGATATCCAATAGTTGTGTAACAGTGGAAATTTCTTCCTTAGTGGCACCAAGGCTAACCAACATAAGGTCGACCCATTCAACTGCCTCCAAATGTGGAATGGACGTATATAGGTCCACTACGTCGATGGTTAGGAAGTTGAAAGATGTGTCGAACCCAATGTTGTTTATAGATTCCAGAAAGGACCAAGAGTCCTTACAGATGGCAGGGATACTTTTGAGATATTTCCTAAGAATCCCATCAATGACCCTCGCAGATGGATGAGTGACAGAACATCTACCATCCACCAAAGCCCGCAGTGGTGGATCCACGAGATCTTTATGTATCTTGGGGATACCAAACATTACGGGGACTTTTGGGGAGGAGATGTTAATAAAATTGAAGGTGTCGGTATCGATCAAGCCATCAATGAATAGGTCCCTAAAATAGCCACTAATTTTCCTATATGCACCCGACATCTCATTAAGTGAAGAGTGTTCATATGCTGGTGAATCTAGGACAAGATGCATCCTCCTATTATAATCGCAGATGTCGAAAATGACCAAACCACCACCTTTGTCAGGTTTCATAACCCTGACAGGCATTTTACTTAAAAGGTCAAGGGCAGTTTTTTGGTCGTAAGAGATGTTACTTTGGTGGCTGGCAACATGTGTGCTATCAAACAAGTGTCTAAGATCCAATTCACACACATTTTCAAAAATACTTAAATTGGGATGGAGGGGTGGGTTGAAAGTACTAAGTAGTTTAAACAAGGGCCGTTCGCTATGTGCATCATTTTCAAAGAGAAGTTTTAAATTCAATTTACGCACATAACATTTAAGATCAATCAGCATTTTAGCCAAAATAGGCTTCTGATCGGGTACAAAAGTAACACCCCTTGACAATAACTCAACCAAATCTTGGTCGATGCTGACACTTGAAAAATTGTAAACCTTAAAGTCCCCTATTCTATTTAGGAGGATGACTGGTTTAGTAGAATTGTCAAGAGGAACATCGTCAAGAAGATTGAGTGAAATTAGTTGTTGTACTTCGAACGTTGTTGGAATTTCTTGTTCCGATCCCCTAAAAAAGGGCCCTGTTGGAATTTGTTATTAGGATTGTTGTTATGTCTCTGGTTATTGGCCTTTATTCGATTACTTCTCCTTAATCCCTCATTCGAGGGACAAGAATCGCTAGTGCTCGGTTGGTGATGTTCATCACTGCTAGACGTAGAAGGCATATCATTTTGCCTAGTACTGTTATCATTCAGATTTACATTGTTAGTGATATTCCTGGTGATGTTAGGGTAAGCCATCCCCTGTTGGTAGGCTTTCCTGTCCCTCAAAAGTTTCTTGGATTTGTTATGTTTTAATTTAACAATCAGAGCATCTATGCTAGAAAAAATACGTTGATAGTCATATTTATACCGTAGGAAGTTGATGTCCACCCTAATGGTGTTGTCAAGTTCCTCAGTTTCAGTCAAAAGATGCGTTATATGATTATTATAGTGCTTTATCATCAAATTAAGCAGTTCAGCACCTTGTCGGTTAAACAATGAAATTAAATCATCCAAGAAAACTGAGTCTGTAAGGAGAGAAGTAGGAGAAAAGGAACTCCTTAACCCCTTAGGTATTGTCTTTTCGGCCAAACATTGCTGAAAATAGGCCACTTCTAACTGTAATTTCTTGATCTTTAACATATTACTGTCCAGACTTTTTAATTTTTCAGTAATATTATCGACAAAGTTACCTGTTAAGTTTTCGTTGGAAGGTGAATCACCAACGATTGTAGTGCCAAACCCGAAAAGGTCGTTGTTGCCAGCCCAAGCAGAGAAGGAAGGAACTCCTATAAAATCGTTAGAATTGTCAGCTGCGGGTCCAACAGATGTTTGCGATAGAACACCAGTATTAACGTTATTAGAACATGGGAATTCAAGCCCGCCTGGAAATGTCGGTACGTTATTACCGTTGATGTTGTTAGAAACACCACGTTGTACATCCACATTCTGCGATCCAACTGATGCTGGCATCCGCACAGTGTTGCGGCTGTTGGGTAACGGTTGCGCCGCAGAAAACGAACCACTCGGACAGCCTAAAGCAGCCTCAAAAAAGCTGCGGTTGTCGAGAACCTGTTGTCCCGCTAGTAAAGGAATACTAGCATTACCTTCCTCAACTGCACCCGGTAAGTTATTAGACAAAGAAGGGGCGGTGTGCAGGAAAGGGCGCTGAGAGCCCAAAGCGAAACCTGCATCCCCTTGGTTACGTAAAACACTGCTGCCTTCAATGACATCCAAGCGTTTGTCCAAGCGCTCCAAACGCTGGTTCAATGAGGAAAGAAATGTCTGAAGGTTGAAAGTTTCTTCCATCGGATGTGAATCATCCGTCCTAAAGAGAGTAGGCGTCCTTGGACTTGCAGAGTCTCCAGTCGACATACTATCAAAAACAAGTAGGAAACAAGCAACAAACGACAATAAAAGCTCTCAAGCCAAAGAACCAAATACTGCTTTAACGTTCTTTATTCAAGACAAAACGTTTTCGCCCCTGCTATGCAGTAAGCTTCATCAGAAACATACATAAGAGGATGCAACACATTTTTAAATAGTGCAGGCATGATGTCATTTCCTTCCAGAGCAGTGTATTTAATAAACCAAAAAAAACATATCCTTCTAAAAACAGGTAAAAACATCCTTAACAAAATAAAACTGTTTCAAAACAGATGGCAATAAATATTGTGTTCAAATATCATACGTATATATTAAGTAACATAATAAAAAATACTTATGTAAGAAATATATATATGTAAATGTGTACATTTAAAAAGTGTAAACATAATTAAACTATCTCTGATAGCTTTTATATCTGAGTACTGAGGACATGTTACAAGACTCATTTAGGCCAGGGTAAGAGTAGGCATCCACCCCAATTTGCCACTCTAGTTCCCTGGTCTCAAAATAAAAACAGGGAAGGCAGCAGGCCTAGATGTGGTTATAGCAGATATGAAAATGTGTTGGGAGAGGAGAAATTACTCCTGAGGGTACTCCTAGCAGTATGGTTGAGAAAAAGGTTGTGATGGCCGTGTCCTGGCCCAACAATCAAGGAGCCTCAATCCTCAACACTAACACTCATATAAGAGGAAAGGGTAACAAATACACACAGTAAAGTACAATTTCCCTTAAGTGCACACAGAGATCACAGTCAGTCTGGGGCTGGTTGCTCCCTTGCTCCTCATGTCCCCAATAAGACTCCCCACTGGCACAGCTATTGGGTCCAGATTTCAGCCTTGCTGGTAAGCTAACTTCCAGTACCCTCTCTGTCCCACCAGTGCTTCATGTCCCTGCCCAGGTAGCTGGCACACCACACACACGTTGAGATAAGTATTTATACAACTTCACAGACACTCCTGGGAAAGGCTAACACAGATTTTCCAGCTGTGCCCCTTTACCCAGACTATACGGTAGTAATTACTGCCACCACCAGCTAATACTTATCAGCTACCCTAAGGCCCTTAAAAGGGTGTCCAATTATTACTGTGCAATATTATTATCCAATTGGTAAGTGTGACTAAGTCAAAGGTTTATCAGAGTGGCCTTGTACAATAAACTCTATAAATATGCAATGTACTCTAGAGCTTAACTTAACTATGCACAAACTAGCCACAGGTAAAAGGTTTAAAAATATTTAATAACAAATAATTAAAAACACAAGACAATACTACTACACCACAGTGCCATCCAAGAGTTCAGAGATCACACAGAAACTTAAAATAATTCTGTAGTACAGTTCTGACATAACAGAAAATACCTAAGTCTAATCTTTATAGTCCTAGCTATTTCTACAAGAAAACCTCCTTCTAAAGTAACTTACTTTCATAGAGCAAGGCAGTGCTGAGAGTTGGATATCAAGATCAAAATACTTGTCTCTCTCTCAGCGACAGTTTTTAAACTCACTAACAACATCTCAGCTGGGGTCTCCCAGGTTACATCATTTTGACACTAAGGTTTTCCCAGTATACACATTATATAATTTTGACACTTAGTCTGGAGTTCCCAGGCCAACAGGCTACATTATTTAACAATCTAACACCTGCTCACGAAACTACAGCAATAAAAGACAGATAGCCCAGACCAAATGACTCCAAGCTCTATAGATCAAAGAACCTACAAGACATAATTTTAATTTCAAAGAGTATTTGAAATGCTTAGCTTAGCTTTCCTTACAGCAGATGGCAATGTTGCTACAATCTTGAAGTTCACATTGTACAGTGTTTTCTTTCATTTAAGAAACAAGCCTGTATTTTACATTTATATTTACAAATGATAGAATTATGTATCAAATTCTATTTGACTAGGCTGGCAGCCTTTATCCCTTCTTTACCAGTCTTCACAGAGGTATCCAAAATGACTGAAGAATAAGCATCCTTCAATGTATTAGAACAAAGGGGATATTTACAACTTTGGGCAGTATAGAGGTATCAAACTCCTGCTACACTACATGAATACACTGGAGAGGGTTATTGATAAATGCATATGCATAGAAAAAAAAAGTAAGATGGGAGATGAGCAGTTTGGACTCAGATCAAGATACATCTCAACTGATTCAATGCTTACAGTGTGACAGATAGTAGACAGGAAGCTAGAGATGAGAAAAGAGTCCAACTTAGCATTCCTAGACTTGGAAATCATATAATGACAAGGTCCCGAGATAGCAGATTTGGGCAGTCTTACAATGGTTCAAAATCCCAGAAACACTGGTAGAATTTGTACAGGCTATGTACAAGGACCAAATACCAAAAGTATAAAACACTGTTTGGTTTCATGGAAGGTTTCTCAGTGGGAGTGAATGTTCATCAATTTTCACCTCTGAGCCCATTCTTGTTCATACTGGTGATGGACTACATAAGCAAAAGGTTGGAGGGGATAGATCATCATAGGTTCATAGGTTCATAGGTAGGTACTAGGCTACTGGCCCTAGGGCCTATATAAGCCTAGCCAAAAAATGTACCCTGGCTTTCGCCACCCAAGAAAATTTTTCCTGTGCCCCTGTTGAGCAGAGCCACAGAAGTGATCCCTGGAGTGAATTTCCCATTTCCTATCCAATCATCAAAAGTTTTCTTGAAGAGTGCTAATGAGGAGCTCTGTTTGACATAGATAGGTAGTTTGTTCCAGAGTATGGAAAGTCTCTGGGACAGGAATCTATCCCTCCAGCATGTTCTGTTTATTGTGGTGACAAGGTTTAAGTCCCTAGAGTGTGTAGCTCGGAGGGATTGGGATTTCTTTAAGTGGAGCATGTCCAACAGCTCTGGGTTTGACATAGCTTTGTATGTTAGGCAGACATTGCCCCTGAGTAGGCGATATGCGATGGAGAAAAGCTGTAGTTTTTTGAGACGGTCTGCGTAGGGCATCTGTTTGAGGCCAGTAATCCTCTTTGTGAGGTATTTCTGTGGTCTTTCCAGTTGTTGTAGATGTCTTGTGAGGTACATACCAAAAGGGGCATTGTACTCTATAATGGATCTAATGAGAAGTTGTTGCATGCAGTTGATGTAGCATTATAAGTAGAATCTGAACAGGGACTTCAGCAAATTATAGTGGAATGGATTGCATGACTGAGGGTACATGAGATGAAACTGAGCACACACAAGACCATTGGTATGACAGTAAATTAAAAATCAGAAGAAGCAGGAAATTGAGATAAAAGGGAAAACAGTTCAACAGGTTAACAGTTTCAAGTATGTGGGAGGGCAGGTTTAGGAGAAGAAAAGTCTGAATGAGGTGGTCAAACCTAGAATCACAAGGGCTGCAGCCAGCTGGCATGGAGTATCAGGGGAAGCGTGTGACTGATAAATGCCAAACATGCTGAGAAATAAAGTGTACAAAATAGTAGTGCAACCAGCACTTCTGTGTGGTACAGAGACCTGGGGACTGAAGACAAAGCAGTTGAGGAAGCTGGAAATTGATGGAGGCAAAGTGTCTTCCATCAGTGGTAGGACATTCATTGTGTGACATGCAAAGAAATGAGCACATCTGAGCAGAGATCAAAGTAGCTCCAATTGCAGAGACGGTCAAAGAAAACAGATTACAGTGGTTCAGGCACATGTGCAGGAAAGCAGAAGATGATGTGGTGAAGAAGATTTTGGACAGACAGAAATATGGCAAGATGAAACAATGACATTAAGCAAAGGGATGAATGGATAACATGGGAGACCTGTTATGGTCAAGCATGACTGTCAAGGAAGGTAGGACTGTGACAGTCAGGCATGACTGTCAAGGAAGGTAGGACTGTGACAGTCAGCCATGACTGTCAAGGAAGGTAGGACTGTGACAGTCAGCTATGACTGTCAAGGAAGGTAGGAGTGTGGCACTGAACTGAGTGAGGTGGTGAAAGTTGAGGAAATATCCAAACCCCATGTAGAAAATAGTAAAAAGGGGGATGATGATGACTGAGGATGATGATGATGATGATGATAATGATGATGATGAGCCTTGCTGTCTTCTGCTTTGTTATGCATTCACTTAGTATCTTTATTTTGTAAAGCTTCCATTTTTTACTACTACCAGGCATACTGTTCTTCATCACCTCTAAAGGCATATGCATCAAATTGTTCATAGCAACTTGTGCCTCCAATATTAGCTTTTCAGTCTTCACTTGTTCTCTGTTTTTCATCTTAATGTTCATGACAATCAACTATCTTGTTCTGCATTTTAGTATGGTATGTATGCTAGAAACCTTCTCAGCTATTCATCCTTTCCCCAGCAGAATTATTTTCTTTTTTCTGCCTCTTTCTCGGACTCCCTCATTTCTGCATCCCACTTCAGTTTGTTTATTTTCATTCATTCTCAAAACATTTGCGTCTTCTCATCATGCATTTATCTTTACAACATTCGAAGGCATTTTTCTAGCTCCCCACTCCAATTCTGAACTTACCCAACTACCTTCCTGCCTCCTGGATCACCAAGCCTCTCTTCATTATGTTCCCTTTTCTGTTGGTTGTCCCCTATTTTTTCCTCTAATCATGACCTTTATTCTTTCCCTGCAGTTCTCATTTATTTTTTCCTTTTGCCTCTAGTTTTCTTTTATTATTCTGTTGCGCCCCTATGTGAGTTGTTGTTTTTTCTCTTCTAACCTTCACTTGGATTCATTCTATCTCCATTGTCCTCTTCTGTCCCTTCTAGCTTCCTCTGATAGTTCAGTATCACTGGTGCATGGTCTGACACTGATTTTTACTCTCTTTTCCCTTGAGCTACTTTCGAGATTTTCGCATCACCACAAATCTATCTGTTTTTCTCTGTTTGCATCTGTTCTTCAGTATGTTGCCTCTCTTTTCCTGTATCTGTTCATTTACCCTATACTATTTCCTCCTCAACTTTTGCTGCCTCTGTTGTTTTATTTTCTTTCCATCTATCTGTGAACCTCCTCCTAAATACCCAATTATTTCTGTTTCTGAGTTTCATTCCATTTTCCTCCATACCTCTTAGAAAGCATTAAATCACATTACCCCTATCTTTATTTCGAGAGAAATGTTTCAAGCTGTCCATTTTCATTTCAGTTTATTCTTATCATATGGGGTCTATATCATATTGTTGAATACTTACTTCATTAACTTGCTATTTGTTGAACTCACTTTGTCGAAACCTCTCCTCATCGAATGTCCATTTCATCAAAGTTTTTCATAGGGAAAAACAATGGCTGGCCATCATCGGGGAGTTGCCCTTTTCTCCACTGTAGTGCAATCTCAGAGTTGGTATATTTAGTTAGGGGGTTGTGTGGGGCAAAGCCTCCCCACTTGGTGGGTTTTTCATTTTTAGAATTTAGTGACGGTGATAGGTTGGCCAGCTGCTGCTTTTCCCCAATGAAAAACGTTTGATGAAACGGCCATTTGATGAAGAGAGGTTTCAACAATGTGGGCTCAATAAATAGTGATTTGATGAAGTATTCAATAAGATGATATAGACCCGTCATATGTACCACCTCCCAAGTTCATTTTCTTTCATTTACTTTTCTAAATATTATTCCTACTTCTTCATTTCTTCACACTTACATATTTTGCCTCATCTGCAGCATATGCCTTCAGTACTGCCTTTCCTTTCTTTTCCCCCTTATTTCTGTTTAATTTCTTCATGTCTAACCCATTTTGTGAATCTTGCTGCTATCTTGACTCACTGTATGGAGCTTAATATCCCTCCATCTTCCAGCTCATGAGGCTAATTTCCTTTTCCATTCCCCTTTCCTGCACTAATTCTTCTCCCCTTTTCCTGAGATCAATAGGGTCCACTTTCTTCTTCTCAAATTTGGGCACTTTGGGAACCTATGCTCAACTTTTAGACAGCTTTTCTCCTCTCATTCTTCTATCCAACACGAAACACTATCCTTCATTCCAGCCTCTGATTCCTTTATTTTTCTGCCATTTTCCTTCAGTTCATTGCCTACCTTCATTAAATTGCAACCTGAATTCCTTTTCCTCTCATTTCTATTTCTTTCTTTAGTTCACAGGTCCATAGGTTCATAGGTAAGTACAAGGGTTAGATGCCCTTGTGGGACATTTTAAGCCCAGCTAATTTCTTCTTTGGAGCTTGAATTAAAATATCCCTTTTGGATAGATATTGGTTTAACCATTCCTTGGTTGATATTTACATATTACCCGTAATGAGAATAGCTGAGATCATACCATAGATAATTTGAGGGGACTCATGCATGGGATAAAGTATTAGGAGTTGCCTCTCTTTATTAGCAGTACAGTGGGAAGTTCTGGGGTATATTTTCTATTTGCCATTCATAGATCCAATCTACACATCTTCAATATCAACAGGAATGATTTTTTTTTTTTTACGTGGATGGGGAGTCTGTTCCAGAGCAGCAGTATCCTCTGCTAGATATACCTATACCCCCAAACTGTTCTGTTGATTTTGCAGAAGCGGTTTAGATATCTAGATTGAGCATTTCTAATGCCATTTGACTTGCTAATATGCAGTAAATCCATCAATATTTGGTCAGAGGATGCCTTGTATGCCAAACATAGGTAATCTCTTAGCAGTCTGTAGGATACTGAGTATAGTGACAGGGCTTTGAGTCAGTCCATGTAGGACATCTTTTTTAGGCCTTGTATCCTTTTAGTAAGGTATCTCTGTGGGATTTCCAGTTGTTGCATCTGTCTGGACAGATACATGACAGAGGGGATATTATACTCAATGACTGGCCTAATGACGGCTAAATAAAGGGAAGCAATGACATCACTAGATCTAGACACAATCCCTTTGTTTATAAGCTGTGCAATATAGAAGGACTTTCTTATGACAATGGGTACATGTGGGTCAAAAGTTAGGTCACTGTCCACATAAGTTTTCAAATCCCAAACAACTAGGTCAACTCTTAAGGGCATATTGTCAAAGTGGTAGTTTACTGGGGTGGATGCAATAATGCATTTTTGGCACTTAGTTCCAGTACATGATTTTGGGTGGCTACGGTGGTGCAGTGGTTAGCATTGTTGCCTCACAGCAAGAGGTTCTCTGCTTTGATCCTCGGCTGGGGTGCCTTCTGTGTGGAGTCTGCATGTCCTCCCTGTGGTCGCATGAGTTTCCTCCGGATGCTCCGGTTTCCTCCCACATCCCAAATACATGCAGTAGGTGGATTGGACACTCTAAATTGGCCCTAGGTGTGAGTGTGTGCATGTGTCTGCCTTCTGTGGAAGGTTGGGTGCCGGGCTGGCAACTCGACAATGTAAAACCTCACTGCCAATCATGAGCGGACAGGTGATCCACTGTGACGACCCCTAACTGGGAAAAGCCAGAAGAAGAAGTTCCAGTACATGATTTTGGCACCAGATATTTATTTGGGACACACATTCCTGCAGGATGGCTAAGTCATTTAGGGATTCAATGACTGCTTCTAGTTTGCAGTCATGTACAAATGTTGTCAACTGGTGCCTTTGGTATTGGCTTTTACTTCAGAAAAGTAGATGCCAAAGAGGAGAAGTTGCGGAAGAGAACACTGGGGGCTCCACTGGTGATTCGTCTGTTTGTGGAGGTAACTTCCCCTATTTTGATTTCCTGCATCCTATCAGTTTATTCCCAGTTATTTAGCTTTTCTATTATAACTGAGTGGAGAATTTTGTCAAAACCTTTGGCCAGGTTGAAGTAGGTGGTGTCTTCTATTTTGCCTTCCTCCATTGCTTTGGTGACTTCTTCAATAAATTCCACCTGGTTAAATATGCATGCCTACCCTTGACAAATGCAAACTGAGACAGGGTCCAGTGTTTGGATCTTCCCTATGTCCTTAATCATTAGTTCCATGATAGTTCTTTCCATTGCTTTACATATGAGGGTGGTCAGACATATGAGTCTGTAAATGCCTGGGTCTGTGGAAGGTCCTCCCTTATGCAGGTGAATGACTGTAACTACTTCCATTGACTTGGTAGAAAACCTGCATTGAGGCTGAGATTGAACAGTATTGTTAGGGGTGTACATAAATCATGTTTCATGTTATTTAATTAATCCAGGAATATTGTCAGGATCCACCAGTGCTATATTTTTAGCTTTTGATAGAACTTTTAGAACTTGGCCTTGGTGTGGTTTCTATCCACCCTCATCTCATACTTTTGGAGTTATCTTCCATGGTACTCGTAGTTGTTTGTTCTCCAACTCTTACACTTTTGCTCTCTACTTATGATCTGCTTGCTCTCCCTTCTATCATCATTCTTTTTGCTGTATCAAGTTAATTTTCTTTCCTTTTATGCCTTTTTTTCCTTTTTTTCATTCATCGATTCACTTGTTTGGTAAAGATTTCCTCTTCTGTTCTTACATCCTCCCTTCTTTCCTTAAAGGTTTCAGTCGATTGGAACCCTTTTCTATCTGTGCTGTTGTGTTAATAATTCCTTTTTCTCCCTTTGTTTCTTCCCTTTTGATTTCTTCCTTATTTCCACCTTCCTTTTATTGCTCTGTACCCATTGCTTTTTACTTTCAGTCAAGCTTTTCAGTCTTTCCATTGTGCTCTTTTCTCTTAATCAGATCATTACATTCATCTCCTCCCCTAAAGTCTTTTCACCTCCAGGCAGTCTCAGGTTTATTTGAAACACCATACAGGCTATCTCCTCCATCTCCCTCTCCTTTTGTCTGTCTTGGCTTGATCCCTCCACCCCCAGCTTTTGATCATTGGTCCTTTCCAGCCTTCCTCTTCTTTTGTTTTACTTTTCTCCCCCTTCTTCATCGTGCAGTTTGTCCAGCTACCTTAACTGTTGTTGTCCTCTCCTCCCTTAACCTTTCACCTTATGCTTTTCTCTCCCTGCTCTTCTCTTTGCTAGTCATGCTTGTATGTTTGAAACAGTATTGTTCAGACCAAGCAATTATGTGTTTTTGCATGTTCAGACATTATTCATCAATAGGTTAACTATAACTCTTCAGAAGAGAACCACCCTTATAGGAAATTAATGTTGTCTGTTATGTTGCAAGTCTTGCTGCCTGTTTTTGTTGTGTATATATATGTGTGTGTGTGTGTGTGTGTGTGTGTGTGTGTGTGTGTGCGTGTGTGTGTGTCTGTGTGTGTGTCTGTGTGTGTGTGTGTCTGTGTATGTGTTTTGTTATTACCTTAATTTTGCATTTCTTCAGTTATTGTGCTTCTTATCCCAGTAGCCAGTGCTGGATCCTGTGTTTTGGTGCAAACAGTCCAATCTAGTCTTAAACAATTCCTTTATTTTTGGTAATATGCTCAGTTGTCAAAGTCATTTGTTGTCATGCAGTTGTTTGCCTTTTTTAGCTTGGTCATTAGTGCAGATTGCTGGCTTAGCACCTATTCACCCCTGGCCAGCAGAAACACCATTTCTTCTAGGGTTTATGTGCTTTATCTGTTCCTTTTCCTTTGTGAACTGTCATCTCTCTGTCTCTCTGTTTTTTTTTATCTCCCTCTACTCCTGGCTCACTGCCTTAACATTCCATTGACTGGCATTTGCTCCCTTCCTGTAGAACTGTCAGGTTTCTCTTCCTTCCCAAGTTGTTACATCTATACTTTTTCCAAAATGATATTTCAGTCTTCTCTCCTCTCATTTCCAAATGTAAGCTGCCATGCCTGTTCCTAAAACTCTCCCCTATTTAGCTGATAGGTGTTTTACTGTGAGCTCACTCTGTTCAGCACCTTTCTTTTGTTCTTTTACCATTCTGTGTCCATGCACTCTCTGTTCTCCCATTCATTGCTTCAGCGTCTCATTCCTTGCTAAGTTGATTCTCTTTTAAGCAGATGATGTTCATCTTTGAATTCAATATTGGAGTCCTCACTTTAAAGATTCATGCCTGCAGGTAGGCTGAGGTAGCCCATGATTGGTGAGTGTCTGAAATGTCTTTCTTCCCCCAGAGCTCTGCCTGACAGCCTTTTTCTGGTGCAGGGGCCTTAGTCGTATAAACAGTGTATTGGCTGGTGCCATCTTCAGGTCTTTCTTGCACAGAAGTTTATGTTGGTTGTATGCATCTCCACAGCACATGTACTCTGCTGGTCTTCCTAAAAAGTCATCTAGGGACAGGTAAATACCCCCATAGAGGATTTCTTTCCTTTCTTGAGTTATACCTAATTGTGTTGTTAATGTTTGACTCAGAATACATTGCAGAAGAGTTTTCAGCTAAAGTAATTAATTGTCTGCTATGTAGCAAGCAGAGGCTGTATGAGGAATTTCACAACAAGTGGCTTTGTTTGCTTCTGCCTGGATCACATGGTGAACTATACATTGTTCACCGTGAAGGCAACCCCAATGTCATCAAAAATCTCTTCAGATGATTTCTAATAAAAAGGGATGTGAGTCTGTTTTCAATCTGCCATGGCATCTTCCAAGACATTCAGAAACCTTCTGCCTAAGAAAAAAAATTTACTGAGAAGAGGGTAGAATGTAAAGGAACTAAGAATATGACCAGCAACTTAGGGTTTTGGCAGTCTGGTGATCCCATATGAAAGGAGATATTTCCACAACCCCTGACTACAGAATCCATTGTGGTCACAGCCTGTGGTATGACCTTTCTGCAGACACCCACATTTGGTTTTTGACATGTCCTCTTAAACCAGCTCTTTTGAAGCACCTTCGACAGCCAGAGACCCTTTGGAAACCAGGGCCTGCAACTTAATTATAAAAGTTCGTAGTGATGCCATTTAGCTTTTAGTTCCCTCCCTGAGACATGAGACCTCAAAAGTAGCCATGTGTAGACATAGTAGGCACAAGACACTGAAAGCTAAACAGATGCAATGGGCTAGGCCTGGCTGCATTTGGTTCAACCCCCACCCCCCCACCCACACAATTGGGCCTCATATTCAGATACTCTGGTTCAAATAGCTAAAACCCTCATGTCTTACCTGAAATTAAAGATGCCTGAAATAAATATGCCAACAGTATTAGATATCTCATCTATGAAGAGAAGGGTAGACTCCCTCTGCCCCAACATAGATTCTTACTCCACTGGCTCTGAGGCTTATGAAGTGGTATATGTATGCACATTCCGTTCAGGTTCCATTCAGCTGAAACTATGTGGACATGGAGGACATCTTCACCAGAGTACTTTTCCTTTGGGAATGCTCTCCACAAAAGGAAAGAGACCTTTCAGAAGAATTCAGGAAGTACTCTGAAACCAAGCAGAGATATACGGCCTTCATTGGCTTTCCTGAATATAGGTCACTGGCTGTGCCTCCACTGTTAGATTTACTGGAGGATGTGTTTCAAAATGCATCTCTGGAGCTTGATTCCTTTTGCCCTACTCCCAGCAAGCCTGACTGGTTATAATTGCTCACGGACTCCCAAAGTATCTCTATAGAAACCCTTTTAGCTGCTTCAGATGTGGCATCCCTGGATCCTAGGAGGAAAGCAGTTTTGGCCCCTATCAGGAATCATATCTCAGCAGAGAACAGAGTCCTTGATATATTTGGGGAGAAGTCCTGGCTTTCAGGGCTTTAAACATCTATTCCCACATGCTTTCATACTGGCAAACCCTGTAGGAGCAGATGAGAACTAAGGTGGAAGAAAATGAGGATAAACGTTTAAAACAGGATGTACTGGACTCGTGATCGCTCTCACCACGTATCCAAACATTCTAAGAAATTCACCTATAATGCTTTGAATGTATCTTGCAGGACAAAAGGGGTCAGTCTTTAGAAGATGTGTCTGCTTTAAAGACTTTACCCTATCAGACAATATCAAGTCTGGGACATCTGATGCCCCTTTAAATAAGGAACTTTTCCTTGGATCCCCTGATCAAAAGCTGTACAAGAAGGTGGAGGAGAAGGGTAAGACTATCAAATCAGTTAGACATATTTTTTCAGTTATATGTGCCAAGGTACAGCCATAATTTCCCAGTTGGCCTTCTAATCCTAGACAAGAATACACCGGATCTCATCATCATCATCAGCCCCCTTTTTGTCATTTTTTTCTACATGGGGTCAGGGTATCATGTTAACTGTCACCATCTCTCTTGATTCAGTGCCAAACTCCTGCCTTCTTCAACACTCATACCTGATTGTCGCAGATCTTCTTTCACACAATCCATCCACCTCTTTGCTGGACATCCTTGCTTCCTGTTACCTTCTTCCTGTCTGTCCCAAATCTTCATCACCAGATTGTCTTCTGCTTTTCTACACATGTGCCCAAAACCACCGTAATCTGTTCTCTTTGATCTTTACTGCAATTGGAGCTACTTTGGCTTCTGCTCTTATGTCCTTGTCTGTCCGTCTGTCCCACAGTGTGCATCCTACCACCTTTCTCAGGCAGTTCATTTCCATCACCTCTAGCTTCTTCAACTGTTCTGCCTTTACTGCCCAGGTTTCTGTACCATACAGTAGTACTGGTAGCACCACTGTCTTGTACACCTTGCTTTTCAGATACTTTGGCATTCTTCTGTCATAGACTACACCTGATACTCTATGCCAGTTGGCTGCAGCCCCGCTGATTCTAGCTTTGCCCTCTTCATTCAGACTACCCTTCTCCTCAACCACCCCTCCCAGATACTTGAAGCTGTTTACCTGTTCCACTGTCTTCCCTTCTATCTCTAGTCTCAGCTTCTTCTGATCTCCCTGATTTGCTGCCATTACCACCATCTTATCTGTGCTTAGTTTCATCCTATGTGCCTTCACATTTGAATTCCATTCTCCTATCCTTTGCTGAAGTTCTAGCTCAGAGACTGCCGGTACTGCCACATCGTCTGCATACAGTAGCTTTGTTGATCCATCCCCTCCAACCTGATTGCTAATGTAGTCCATCACCAGTATGAACAGCAGTGGGCTCAGAGCTGAACCCTGATGTACACTCATTTCCACTGGGAACCCCTCTGTGAGGCCAGACACTGTTCGTACTTGAGTCACTGGGTCCTTGTACATAGCCTGCAATAATTCTACCAATGTTTCTGGGACTTCAAACCACTGCAGTACTGCCCAGATTAGCTTTCTTGGGACTTTGTCATATGCTTTCTCCAAGTCTAGGAATGCCCAGTTGGATTCTCTCCTCATTTTTAGCTTCTTCTCAAGTATCTGTCTCAGTGCAAACATCAGGTCAATTGTGCTGCATCCTGATCGGAATCCAAATTGTTCATCTCCCATCTTACATTCTACTACTCTGTGTATCCATTTATCAATCACTCCCTCCAGAATTTTCATGCAGTGTGGTAGGAGTTTGATCCCTCTGTACTGCCCAAAGTTGTGGATGTCCCCTTTGTTCTTGTACACTGGCACAGGTATGCTTATTCTCCAGTCATCTGGGCTATGCCTTTCTCTCCACACTGCTATTAGTACCCTGAGGAGCCATTTCTCCCCTATCTCACCCAGCATCTTTATCATATCTGCTGTCACCTCATCTGAGCCTGCTGCTTTCCCAGACTCAATCTTCCTTAGTGCTGTTCTTACTTCTTTTAAGGTGGCCTCCTCTTCTCTAATTGTAGGCTGTTTCTGGGGCAGTACAGCTTCTGTGGGTTTTTCTTCATTCAGAAGCTGCTGGAAATACTCCTTCCATCTGCCTTTGATGTCCTGTGGACTAGTAAGTAGGTTGTTGCTGGCATCCCTTATGAAGGGTGTCTGACTATCTTCTTTATCTTTCTGTCTTTGACTTGCAACCTGATATAGTTTCTTTGTGCCTCTTACTGAGTCACTTTCCAGAAGTTGGTAGAGTGCCTCTGGTGCCCCTTTGCTATTGCAACTTCTTTCTTAGCTTCTTTGTTAGCCACCCAGTAGTCCTTCCTAGCCTGGTCCAGTCTTTTCTATCTCACATTTCTTCCTACACTCCTTCTTTCTTTTGATGACTTCCTGGACTTCTGCATTCCACCACCAGCTTTCCTTATGTACCTTATTTCCATACCTGGCTCGACCACATATCCTTTCTGTAGTCCTAACACATGCTGTTTTTAGGCACTGCCACTCCTCATCAACTCCACCTATTTCCTCCTCCTTGGGTTGTTAGAGCCCTGAGTAATTCCTTGAACTGCTGTACTTTCTCTCCAATCAACTTCCAGGTTTTCAGCCTGGCCTCTGTTGACCTTAGAGCCTTCTCTGACCACTGCTTGTAGCTGATTGTGGTAACTAATGGTTTATGCTGTGGGCTGACTGTTTCACTGGGGATGACTTTGCAATCATGGATTCTACCCCAGTCCCTTTTCCTTACTAGGAGGAAGTCTACCTGAGTTGCATGTTGGCTACTACTCTTGTATGTGATCTTGTGACTGTCTCTCTTTCTGAACCATGTGTTGGCTACTATCAAGCCATTTGCCAGAGAGAAGTCTAGAATGGCTTATCCTTCCTTATTCCTGTTATCCCACCCATCTGGACCCAGGCAATCATCATATCCTGTTCTGTCTGTCCCGCTATCTGCATTCAAGTCACCAATTTTCAACACCAATTCATGTTGTCCTGCTTTATCTAGTAGGTACTGCAACTGCTGTCTGAATGCATTCTTTTCCTCATTATCACAACCCTGCTGTGGGGCATATGCTGATATTATGAATACTGCCATATCATTACACTGTAGTCTGATTGCCATGAGTCTGTCATTAATTCTGCTGATATCCATCACTGCCTTCTGAAGCCTCTCTCTCACCACAATCCCTACACCATTGGATACATAAGATGTCCAGCCTCCTACATATCATCATGTCATCCACTTCCAAGCTGCATCTTGTCAGTGAATTTACATTAATCTCAGTTCATGTTTGGCAGGTTGGTTGGTTTTACATCCAGCTTTCACTCAACAGAGCTGTCACAGGTTACCCAGGCAGGGCAACTAGACACCGGCCAGCCAGTAGCTTATTGGCTCAGGGACTTTATGGTGGGCACACACTGGCCAATAGGGCACATATACCCCACCCACCATTAGCAAGGGTCCCTGGCGTGGGTGAGAGTAGGCCAGGTCCTCAACCCAGGTAACTACCCATTCCCATTTTGGTGATGTTAGTCAACATGACTGAATCACCTAGAGCCATATTTTACACCATTGAGTAGCTAGCCCTGCCATGGCACACAGTCTGTGATCTGTGTTCTTCTATCTTGAGGATACTGCAGACCACAGTAGATGCCCAAAGCGGTTGGTCTGTACAACTTTTCCCCTACAGGGCACCATGTAGAGTCTGTACTGCTGCCCACAGCTCCATTCATTGGTGAGTATGTGATGGAAACACTCAGCATTTTTGTGAACATGGGAGAAACCCCATGGAGACACAGGGAGAGCATGCAAACTCCAAACAGGCATTGGTCAGAGGTCAACATCGAACTTTGTACCTTGTGCATGGGAGGCAAAGATCTTAACTACTAAGCCATCTGGTACACCAGATCTAACAAGAGAAAAAAAAAACTGTATGCACAAAAAGGTGCAAAACATAAAGAAAAGCACAGAAGACCTCCAGGCCAAGACTCAATAAGGGATCAGTCATGACTCAGCCTAGCTGCCCCATTCCCCTACCCTTTTCTACAGATCATCTCAACCCCAGCCTCCTTCCTCATCACCATCTTCCAAATCTTGGAGAGCACTTATACACCTTAATAGAAAATTGGAACTCTCTCAGGATGAGTGGGTGCTGCATATTATAAAAATAGGTACAGCCTTCAGCAGAGCCATAGCTGGCTCATTCTGTACTTGGTGCCAGTCCCCAATGAACCACCCCACCCCTTAACTAAAAGCATGCTCTAGGAAGTCTCTAGCATACCCTATAGCACTTTGTGCCTGGGGTAGTAGCCCCCTTTGCCCCACCCTTGCTGCACTACTGGTTTTTAGTTCCTAGAAATAACTCAGTTCACACGTATTTCATCCATTCCCAGTGACCAGACTGTGTTCACACCTTAGGTTCTAAAACATGTTAGAGACAAGGGCCATAGAAAAAATGCCCTTGGGGAGGAAAACACAGGGTTTTAGTCCAGACAGTTCTTGGATCCAAGAAAAAAAGGGTCCTTAGAAGCCAATCTTACATCTCTTCCCATCTAAACCAGTTTCTGAAAGTAAAAACATTCAAAATGCTTACTCTTCAAGGGCTATTTCCACCGATCCCACAAGGACATTTTTATGATAACCTAGATTTGAAGGATGCATACCAATATATATCCATAAGAAAAATCCACAGAAAATGTATATGATTCACTGCAAGGGAGCCCGTTATCACTACACTGACTTGCTCTATGGCTTGTCCACACTGCCCAGAGTATTCACAAAATGACTAATTTCAGTGATAGCCTTTTTGCAGGACAAATTATATTTAGATCTTTCCCTACCTAGACGTCTACCTTTTTTTCTTTCTTTTTTTTTTTTGCAGAATCCAATGAAGGTACTTTGAATTTCAAGAATTTCACTATAAGGTGTTTCAGGAACATGGGCAAGGGTATTCATGCTCTGAATTCTCCTTGTGAGAAACATTTGCGAGTGTGCCAACAGTTACAAGTGTCTAGTTAGATACATGCCATAAGGGGCATACAGTGGTACTATAACTTTCTTGGACCTAGATGCCATACCCTTACCTATACGTTGGGTGACATGGAATATTTTTCTTATTATCTTAGCTATATGTTAGTCAAAGGACAGATTGCTGTCTACATATGTTTCAAATCCTTTACCACTGAGTCGACTGTTAGGGGCATTTTATTGATGGAGTAATTAACTTGCATTGACAGTTTCTCAAAGAGCATTATAATGCATTTTTTGGCATTCAGTTTTAGACCATGGCTTTGGTACCAGTCATTTGTATTAAACACACCTGCAACATGTTTGTGTCTTGGGGTGAATGTATTATAGAAAAAAACGTAAAAAAAAGGGAACATTAGATAAAAACAGATGAAACAAACTTAAGGAAAATTTCCTGCATAGACATGTAACTGAATATATTTTTTTGACACACAAGTTAAAATTCTTTCAAGCTTAAACAATTTCTACAATGTCCAACTAGTATAGAATTTATGCTTTTAGAAATATGGGGAAAAGTAATACAATTGGTACAATATTCATATTACTCATTTTATGTTTGCATTTTATGTGGGCAAAGCCTCAAGAATTATAAGTGGGTAAGGGGGGAACATCAAAGATTTGGGGCAAACAACTATATTAAAATGTGTACACATGTCAAAACATAAACATCAAAATCCAAAATTTAAATATATGTTCATGATAAAAAAAAAAGCACAATTTATGTAACCCAAGATTAGTAGCTATGACAGGAGGGGAAATTTAAAACTATTCATGGTGATAATTTGTGCATTATTTCCACCTGACTTAAATTTAACTATAAATTATATATTTCCACACCCATCCGCATATCCTTATCGATATATACTCATTTAGGATATATTGCCTATTTTTTTTACTTTACTATAAGTTACGTGAGGATAACATATTTCCTGTTTTATAAAATCCATTGCTCTTATTTTTTGCTGCTTTTTCTCATTCTTATCCATTATTATATTTTATATTGTATTTTTTTATATGTGATTATCTAAAGGACTACCTTTGATGTTTTCACATTATGTATTTTTAATATGTTATTATCAATTCAGCGGCCCACATGGTTGTTTAAATGTATATGTAATTGTGCTTTTCTGTGACTGTGGCGAATTATATGTTTTTTTTATACATATGTATAGCTGGACCTCTATTTCCCATTGGTCAGTAATTTATAAAAAATTTCTTTGGATTGCGATGCTGTGTTTAATTCTATTGAGCGTTGAAATCCGATAAGGCCTGCATGCTTACTGGTGACTGTTATAATGCTATTTTTGTCTGGGCATATTTTTCTTTTTTTTTTTTGTTTTCTTTTATTCGAGGTGGAATCATTGCTGCTCTTTTTTGGTGTTTTTTCAATCAAGTTTGGCCGCATGTCGCCGTGCGTGCAGAGAGTGCTGTTTGTGAATATATTATAGCTCACAATTTATAGTTTTCTGTGAACATGGTAAGCCAGAGGCCTTTAACATTAGCCTTGACTTCCAAGAAGTATCTGCCAAACAAGAGAGGGCCCAGCACCTAGTGTTGTGGTATTCCACTAGTGACTGATCTCTTGGTGGAGATGGTCTCACCAATCCTGACTTATTGGGTTCTGTCTATGAGCCAGCTATCAATCCAGCGAGTTGTGTAAGGGTTTACCTTGCTCAGACTGCTTGCCAGCAATGCCTGAGTGCAGTATTGTATCAAAATGCCTTAGCCATGTCAAGATACACTGTATACACTGTTTTACCCTCATCCATTGCCTTAGTGACCTTCTCAAAGAAGGCAGCCAGGTTTATCAGGCATGACCTTCCCTCAACAAAGCCAAACTGGGAAGGATCCAGTGTCTGTAGGTTGCCATTGTCCTTGTTTATCATTTCCATAACTCATTCCATGGCTTTGCATATTATGCTTGCTAGACTGATGGGTCTGTAGTTCCCTGGGTCAGTTAATTGTCCACCCTTGTGGAGGGGAATAACTGCTGCAGTCCTCCATTCACTTGGAGCATAGCCTATGTCAGGGCTGTAGTCACCTCAAATGGTCTTGATAGGTCATATTTTAGACTGTTCAGGAGGCAAGCATGGATGTTGTCAGGACCCATGGAAGTGGTCTTTTTCACTTTAGCGAGTGTTGCCAGCACTTGGTCCCTGCTGATAGCTGGGCAAAGTATGTTGGAGGGGATTTCACCTAATGGAGCTGGAGGAGTAGGGGGTGCAGTTTGAGCTGAAATTATTAGCCAGTAGATATGCTGTGTCACCCGATCAGTGTAGATGGGACTCTTCATCACGAGTTCAGCACACTGTTGCATGTTAACCTCTAAGGTTCTAGATGCAGCTGAAGAAGGCTAACTGACTGTCCTTAGCCTGTGAAACTATCCTGACCTAACAATTGGCCTTTTTGGACTTAATTAGACCTGTTAGTTTCTTAACTAGACTTCTCTCCGATTCCCTACATTAATGACTTGGTTTTATTAGCAGCTAACTTACAGTTATTTTTTAGTTCCAGATATCTGTCATGTTTTTCAGGTTTGATAGTTTTCTTTTTTAATTTACCAGAGTTTTTATTTTATGTATGTGTGTATGTATGTATGTATGTATGTATGTATGTATGTATGTATGTATGTATGTATGTATATATATATATATATATATATATATATATATATATATATATATATATATATATATATATATATATATATATATATATATATATATATATATATATTTATATATATATATATATATATTTATTTATCCTTTGTTGACAAGTTAGTCTCACTAGGCTTGCCATCTATTTTCAGGGGATAACCAAGGTGGTATTTGTACTACTAGGGAAAAGTTTACCCAAAGCTTCAGGGAACTTCCTCTACTCTTTTCAATAAGTGCCATGGGATTTTTCACATCCACATGAACTACCACCATCTCAAACAGAGGAGAACTTGGTTTAGCATCTCATCACAAGGACATCGAACTCAGGAATGCAGTACATTCTTAAAGCTGCACTGTAGTATCAGTAATTTGGAAAATGAATCCAATCACCTGGACTAAGAATAGAACATACAACCTTCTGACCATCCAGTACTAAAGGCAAGCATGCTGCCTGTTGAGCCACTGCCACTACAGGCATATATTTGTTTAGCTAAATGATTTAACTAGGGGTGGTTGTTGGCCTTAGGTCATCTGCATATTGGTAAAACTATGTCCTAGATTGAAGTTATGAAGTTATAGAAATTATACAGGGGAGATGATATGGAGGTAGTCTTATTTAATAGAGTGGACTACAAAATCATGGAACATTTTGAGTGTATAGTGGGTTGTGTTACACTGCTATACAGCTTATTTAAATCCAAACAGAAAGTTACTGTGGTAAGACTGAAGAAGATCCACTAAAACATTAGGGTGGATATTAAACATTTGGAACCTTTTGAGGATGCTTGTAATGAATATGTTTAGCAGAGTATTGAAGCATTTTGTAGGATTTGGTCTAGAAGATTCAGTCACAATCAGGTTGCGGTTATAATAGACCAACCCCGGGATTCATGAAGCTCGGCGCAAGGCCAGTGTTAGGCTTGCGCCGACCATGTGGCGTGAGGATGGCGCAGTAGCGCCAAATGCATATTAATGAAGGCGCACTGCCGCCACAGCCACGTGCATAGAAAACGAGCCCGAGTGCATAGGACGTGTCGAAGTGCCGCACAGAGGCGTGGAAATGTCAGTTGTCAACGTGCAACCTAAAATGCTTGCATATAACAGTTTGCAAGCAATATTAATCACATCTGTCAGTGTCCATGGATACTGAAACGTATGCAAAGCATGCAAGACAATTCCTGCGAACACAAAATGAAGAAGCAAACACAAATGCACGGTAGGGAATAACGGGTCCCTATTCCTCGAACAAATGACATTGAAAACCGTGTGCCCATAGTCCAATGCAGTGTAGATAGTTATACCAAGTGGAAGTGAAAAGCATCATGTTAGCACGCCGCCAATAGGTACGTCCAGCCCAATGGTCAGGGTCACCAGCTGACCCACATTGTGAGGGAGAGTACACAGCTGGGAAGATGTGTCCATAACAAATCCACAATAAATGTAAATATCTAGCAACCGTATGACAGAATTATATCCCACAACACATGTAATAGTCACATACAATAGGTATGTCCATATTTAACATACCACATGTGACAGGAAATAGAATAAGCATGAAAACGAAACAGAAGGAGCATATAAACTGCTACAACAATAAGGCAACATGTAGGCCTATAGGAACAGTATTATCCGTAGCATTGACTGTGGGTATGTGTTGTCCAGTACAGTCGGATATGTGTCCGGAATATATCCCATCCTGGCATAGGAAAAGGTGGCATCCTACCAATGATCAGAACAGTCGGCCAAAATCCGCACATATGCGGTCCAAGCCGTACTTGTCAGGATGTGTCACAGTTGAGCGGGTATTACCTGGGTGTACCAACCATGTCATGAAAGTTAAGTATGGGCGTGTACCTATATGCGTGATGTATAGCATGTGGAAGGTGAAACATGCCAGGGTAGTCCACACAACCATACAGGTACCTGACATATGTAGTGTATGCAATGTGTTACCTTGACCGTGTCATGGGCCATCAACCAAAGCAGTGATGGATGGAGTGTCAGGAATATGTTTGTGCGGGGGATGGGTAATGGTATAATCCTCAAAGGCGAGACTGTGTCGTATGCAGAATAGGTGAACTGGAGGTGTATGAGGGAGCAGTGGGTGAATCAGAAATAAACACAAAGAACATGTATACACATCTGCAATACATCCTGACAGGCCATACTGTAGAACACAGTCCCACAAACATATGAATATTAAAATGTGCGATACAAATGTACAGAAATGTCACCGACACATACCCACAGATTGATCCTGATGGAACTGGCCAAATCAAATGCAACACACCTGGATGCATAATGGAATACCCAGCATCCCCTCCGCAGCACACAGCCCACTCCCATACCTGAACGTCCACCAAATCCAGCCATACTTGGCCTACTAGCTTGACATAGCCACATCTACACATAGTGAAAGGCAGTGTCACCCTAGGCAGTTTCAGGATTGCAAACTATGTATCCCTTGCATGTAAAACCCCCAGCACATTTTCGTAACACCAAAAGAATGGTCGGTATTGGTCTTGTTAAATTTTTGGATATCCCTCATGGGGTAAGTAACCTGTGTAAACATTAGAATGGGTATTAAGACACGATGTCCAGTCCTGTAGACATCTGGACACAAGTTGGAATGTGCAGTAGTGGTACACAAGACTGTCCAGCCCTAGATGGTCATGCAGAACCTACTACCCAGGATCAAACACCTGCCCGTGATGCACGTGTCCCGACATGAATAATCGAGAGAATATATTGTACACATTAGCATAGTGGCACTTGGAAATAGGGTGATGAAGACACTGACGTAAACAGGATACCCCCTGATCCACTGTGTGAGGGACAGTCACTGTGTGGGTAGGTGTGTCCTGACCAACAATGATACAATGCCAAATGTCCCGTGATTGTAGGAAATAACTATGTACCATACTGCATGTAACAGTTGCCTAAAGCGGTCATGTCAGGATAGAAAATACGTAATTCATACAAGAAACAGACTAACAACTAAAGTGCTAAAGGTATAGGCTCACAGCTAGGAAACTAATGAATGTTCTAAACCTGCACTGACCGTGGGTATGTGTTGGCCTAAACAATCTGGTGTCCCCAGAATATATCCCAACCTGTACATATGACAATGTGTCAACCATACCAATGGTCAGAGCATTCGCACAATAACTGGCCAGCCTCTTAATCACTCACAAAGCCAGTGACCTTTGTAGGAAAGGTGTTGAATGAGAATGACTAATTACAACAATGAAGAGTAATAGATGCATTTAACTGCAGAAAATTAGTAGTAATACGAATATGTCAACACGTTCCAGGTTAATAGTACTAATATGGTAGAAGTGTCCACGATTGCCCCCGATTTGTCATAGCCTTGTCCCTGTCACTGTAGAAACTAGTCCCCGAGTATCACAAAGGTCCGTACACATATGTACACCAACCATCACATTTGTTGACAGGACTATTGCATACCTGTAGTTAATTTATAACTGATGTCCAGAATAATATTCATTGTATCTATAAATGAATGAAATAGTCAAATGTGAAGGGAAACACATGGAAACCCCCCCACCCTGTATTATGTAGTGGAACCACTCCCACCCTATATTATGTAGCGCCAACCTAATAATGTGGTCAGAGGTGCCCAAACACCTGCGTCTGTAAACACAGGTAGAATGTTAAAATCTGTAACTAACTCTGTCCATGTGCTATATCTGATATTTGAACAGTGACAGGGCCGTTCTAGTTACCAGTCAGACAAGCCTAAACCAGCACCAGCACATGAACACCCTGACAATCAAACACACGTATGTGCGAGGACTATAAGCATAGGAGTTCTGAATATCCTTGGAGTGAGTAGACATGCAGCACGGATCCAGAGCAGTGGGAAACAGGGAATGTCAGAAGTGTAGTATTGTGGTTTTCCCAGCAGGAGAATGGATGCCTGCTGTGTAAGGGAAGTGGTGAGGCAGAGTAGCTATGAACCATGGGTATACATATAAATGAGGCAGAACAACAATAGTGTAGTGGTTAGAGCATCCACCTAACATAAAGGCATTCCCAGTTCAAGTACGACTATAGCACATATTAATTTATTGTGTAATGAATGCGTCTGTGCTGTAAAGCCAACATTTTTACATGTAAAGGTGACCGCGCATCTCGCATGGGGCCGTTAACCAGATTCCATCAATCAAAGTGGTACTTTCATAAGGAATAAGGCACATGTAATCCCAAAGAAGTGGCAGTAAACATATGTAACTCAGAATAAGTAGATGCAAGTGCACCTGCGTGGGTGTATGCAGCTTGTAGCATAGCAAATGTATGTTGTCTTGTACAGCTGTAACTTTTAGATAGATAAATAGATAGATAGATAGATAGATAGACAGATAGACAGATGTGTGTATAGATAAATATCCACAGACATAACAGAAATATGGAATTATATATCTATCTATATATATATATATATCTTATCAATGGGTCGAACGATGACTTCAACATCACCTCTCACCACCCATATCTCATCCCGCACGCGATCCATCGGCGTCCATATCCCCCATGGTTCCGGTGGCGATCCTACCCTCATCAGATCCACCAGGGGTTTTTCTTCCTGTACTACAGCGCACGGGGTGGGGGGAAGGGGAGGGGAAAATTGTCAATGATATGGATATGGGATGGATTGGATTCAAGAGGTGAGTGTCGTGTCGGTGTGTCTCTCGATCATGATGTCATAGGAACATATATATATATATATATATATATATATATATATATATATATATATATATATATATATATGTGTGTGTGTGTGTGTAATGAATGCCGAAAGACGAAAGCAAACATAAGGGTTGTGAAGGGAATCTAGAGCAAGTAAGGTATTATAAAGTTCTCGCAGCGTATGTCAGATAAAGCTGCACAAGAGTGAGTAGAGCACCGCTATTCACACCAGAGGCAGGGTTATACCAGTAGCCATAACATCGTTGAAGTGCTACGTCAACATTATACACAGACGGAATGTAGTACATGTTGCGACCACCTACATTTGTAACCTGCAAATCGTTCGTAATCCATAACACCAGGAAAGGCACATATGTGCAAATATGAATGGATGATGACCCTGTGAATACACGAGGTGGTACAAAATGTGTGTAGGGCCTCAATGCTCTGGAGAGGGCAATGTGTAAAGGTGTGTCATGGCTGCAATATCAGGTGTAAAATGGCTTTTATACGTGGAAACTCAACACAGGTGTGCTGGAGAAACTATGGATGTGCGATTATGGACACAGGAGTGCTAGGGTATGTTGCGCCGGTTGCAATGGAGTGGCCCGTGGAGGTCAGCTAGTACGTAGATGCGATTCCCAGATAGAGCGTCGTCTGCATGGAGACATGCGTGAATGGGCGTATCATTGTCGGACGGCTGACAGCCCGGCACATAAAACCTATACGCTACCCATGAGCAGAATGGAGTTCTGCTGTGACAACCCCAAACTGGGAAAAGCAGAAAGACACAACTACATGCAGACATCAATATGTTGACGTACAATCTCAGTAACACAAACACTCATTCTATTAACATTAATAATATGAATGTGCACAGAAACAAACACAGTAGCAGGAATAACAGGCTGCGCATACGAGTAATAGGTTGAATAACACTGTATCAGATCACACTTATCAGCGGCACCCCAGACATGAAAAACGTGCGACATCTGTCCGCTGTATAACGTGTAGTATACTGATCACAAGTTCACCGGAGTGAAGTGTCAGTGTCATAATGACTAAGGCAATAGTATGCTGTTGAAGCAGAGATAAAACCCAATACGCATGTGTAAGTGTCTATGTCCGGGAAATGTATAGGTTAACGGACACACAGATGTATATATAGATAAAAATGTATATATATATATATATATATATATATATATATATATATATATATATATATATATATATATATATATATATATATATATATATATATATATACCTATATACACACATATATATACAGATATATATATATATATATATATATATATATATATATATATATATATATATATATACACACAAAGATATGCTACATATATATATATATATATATATATATATACACAAACAACAGGTATTGATATATACACATACACACAAAACAAATATATATGTCATTGTAGATATACACATGTACATAACTAGGTTACTTTACAGCAATTAGGGGTAACATATATACAGCCCAGGCATATGTGACTGGGAGGTCCAATAAATAAACGTTGTGCCCCCCACACCGCCCAGCTAGGCCGGTCAGACATATAGACAGGCAATAAAAATTAATACACTGCTGCTGTCCAAAACACTGGCAGGAAAGTAGCAGTGGGAGAGATCTGCAAGGTCTACACTTTAAACATGGATAACGGTGTCCCTTGCGGGACCCCAACAATTGTGTATGTGGCAACCTGTTGTCATCGATGCGAGCAGGATGTAGGTATATATGGAACAGTAGGTTGTGCAAGTGTGATAACACATGGGTTGACAAAACGTACGACATGTGTCCCGAGACGGGGAGAGTGGGCAATGTGTAGGGGTGTGCTCATACCCCAGCTGCGCTCACAGTAAGTATTTGTCATGAGTGCTGTAGAGGGGTGCCAGGTAGGTGGTTCATGCATATGCAATAATGGGCTTAAGTGTGCAGGTGCTGGTTGACAGAGATGTAGTAGGCCTGCCCAGTGGAAGTCATTAATATTCCTATGTGGGCATAGCAGATGCCTATACATCCCAAACCTGAAGAGCACCTCTACCGGATAGTCTGTAAACCATCGGGGGAATACATAGAGACCAAATCAGTGCCGTGTACCCGATTAGCATGGACATCCATAGTTATGAATCAGAATGTAACAAAGTCCAACTAAACACTTCCAGAACTAGTGATATTAGATGGACAGGTGACGGAATACAGGTAATGACAGATGACAACATGTATGAGTCATAAACAGCATGTACCTTGACAAACGTGAATGAATACATATGCTCTGTGACTGTCAATGTGTCTGGTTAATAGAACCAGTCATCTAAATGTGTCTCACAGGGTGTTATGCAGTGTTCCTGATACAGTGTTCATTGTCCCCCATTGGTATGTGAGGTCTGCTAGTGATGGAAAGTGCATAATTTGCTGACCACCTTAGGTAGATGATAGCATAATAGATGAGATTCCACACCCGTATGCCTTTGAGGGACACACCCATCTGGGCAGTTGTGTCCTGCAAAATGAATGTTATGGCACATGGCCTGTGAGTTCGGGAAAGGAGGCCATATATTGTGTGTAGTGGTGTCAGAAATTAATTTGTTGTATCAGAAACAGCTACATGTAACAGGAAACAGTATTAGCAATTATAATGCTACAAGAATAATCTTAATGTATGCAAATCATGGAAGTAGTCAGTTTACTACTGGCTGTGGGTATGTGTTGCCTTGACACATGTGATAGCTCTACATATAGGATCTATAGGGCCGCCATTCTGAATGGCCAAAGTGGGACCTGCTCTGTAGAAATGTCAGACATACCAGGGCAGAACATACCTACAGCCATGCATAGTACAGAAATATAAATATCAGCACAAATCAAAGCGTAGTCTAGCAGCAGTAAAGTTGCTTATGCTACTACATATAACATATCGACGTGTCAGGTATACAAGACCTGTAACAAGCAACCACTACAGACATGTAGAATATGAGAATGTCCCCTAATCAGGACAGTTGCAATGGCTAGAGTATCGTCACATGACATATGCCTAATGAGGGACTGTCCCATGCAAAGAGGGAAATGTGTTACTCCTACAGTCTCCCGCCATGCAATCTGAAAGGTGGAAAACGTACAGTAGGTATGTGGTAGCATGACTCGCTGGACAGCTGCGTTAACAAAATCATATTCACATGTCAACATTGCAGAGTATCGGTTCCCATGTATCAGGCAGATGGGAGCAGATCGTATGAGGAACACGCATATAATATGATTACGTCACTGGACAGGCCGCCGAGTCCGTACAGTCGAATGCCTGCCATCGCCAAATGGTTAGACATACCCAATACTGTAGTCATGTAATCCGATGTAATACACATCACAAGGGATCGCACACACCCAGCGTGAGAGACAAATGTAAGCAGAAATGTCGGTGAGCGAGTGGCTGTAAGTGTGTTTGTCTACCAGTATGCCAGTAGTGCACTGTCAAAGAAATGTGGAGTCTAAATGGGTAAAAGGTGCTGTAACCAGAGGTCAGCAGTGCTTAACACTGTGCAAACCCACGCACAACTGCTCCCACCTGCTGGAATGTGCCTTACCCAGTCCGTATCAAAAGGCGTCGATCTGTCCACAAACAAAGAACCACCCTATTCACATGTTGGTAGCAGTACCCTGCGCACATAGCTCATGTGAATTAACAATAGACCATGGCATATGTACAGACAATAGACCACACACACACCATACAGCACAGTCATCCAACAGTATAGCAATGTACTGGCAGATATGTCCAGACCACTGGTGTATGCATGCCTGGCCATCCTGTGTTTCAGTGTGTGAGCATTCTCAGTATGACTGTTACACATGTTGTCGACCGACATTATCGTCATACCGTCATGTGTGTGAGCATGCCAAGTATGGACAACTGTATTGCATGTGGCACATGTCCAGATAGTCAGTACTGTGTTGCCGACCCCTCCGTTCTACACAGACAGGTGTCATGCTGTGTCTGCAGGGTAGCTAATGGTCATGTGGCATTGACAGTTGCTACATGTCTGCATAGCGTGGGGGGACATCCAACCGCATCCACAGTCCTACACAGCACTGTGGGTAGCACACATGACTCTCACATGTGTAGATTGGACTGGGGGCACAGCTGACAGTTGTACACATCTGCCGCTACTGTACTGGTATGCCAGGTTCTCTATGTCAGTGTGTGGACCTACCTAAATTGCTGGTTGGAGGGATACCAGTGTAAGTCAGATCCCAGCATTAAATACCAGCACAGTGGTGTTGGACGTCCTAGCTTTTACAACCTACATCACACTGCCTGGCCTGTTGTAGTCTGTGTGTGTCTATGGTGGTTGGGGTCATTCATTGGGCATATCCATAGACCATTGTATATCATTTGTCTGTATTGGTCCACACCTGTCCAGCTGCATGGAACATGTGTGGCCTGTACGGACACACATGATGTTCAGCCCATAATCTGCAGTGGGTTAGGACACCCTGTGTACTACTGGCTACCATTATGACCCCTGTATGTGCTACAGATGTCATGGTGCCACTATGGACATGTACTGTCTGCTGCCCTAACAGTCGGCCACCAAAGTCTCTTGTATGCTCACATACATACATACCATAGCAATGGGTAAATACACATTCTAATACAACTGCCAATGTTTAGGTCGATAGACGTACCCTGGGGGTGTTCTGGACCTGAGGACGGTGCTGGAGGGCTGCCTATGTCGGATGCACATAGTGCACCTCCTATAAATGGCCGAGCACAGGTAGTGTCATGTTTGGCATCCATTGTACTGTGCGCGGGTCAGAGAGGGGAAATCCGTGGGTACATACTGTGTCAGTGCATATGCCTTGTGTTGCCTCTTTGCCAAGGGCAGGTCATACTGTGCACAGTCTTTCACCGACTGGGCCCTGCTCAGGTGGTTCCTTCGCCAAGTCACACTGTACCTGTACAGGCCTTGGCAGTGGTGTTGGGCCATGTGGCCCTGCCCCATGCTGTTCCTGCTGCAACTGTTACTGCAGGATCAGATTGTGTAGCATAGCAAATACCATAACAAATTGTGTGCATGTAGCTAGTGAATACTGCAGGGCTCCACCCGATGTGTCCGGATACCAGAACCATGAACTGAGCATCCCAAACACATGCTCAATTATATGTCTTGCCTGTGCATCTGCCTCATTATGGTGTGAGTGTTCAGGTGTGTATGCATTGCTGATGGGTGTCATCAGCCACGACACCAGTGGTTACCCAGCATCCCCCACTAGGACACTGTAGGGGATGTCCATATTGGCAAAGGTGTGGTACAGCTGTGTCAGAAGCCATATATTGGAATCATCATAGCTTCCAGGGCAGACAGCACACACATTCAATCTAATGCCCTGGCCATCACATATGGCCTAGCTGTTGGAGGGTATGCCCCTGCAGTGACTGTAGGCCCTACCCCGCTCACAGGGTGGTGCTTTGATGTGTATGTGTGTGCAGGCTATAGCACCCAGTACCCCAGGGTAGTCATCCATGTGGTTGAAGAGATGCATATTGCTGGTCTACTAATCACGTGTGTTGAGGACATGTACATGCTCACTAGCATGTGTTGACATGGTGTCTGTGAACTGGTGCAATACTCTGGATGCAGATGCCTGTGAAATCCCCATGATATCTCCAGTTGTGCTGTGTGAGGTACCTGTGGCTAGTATACCTAGGCCAACACATACCGTGGTATCCACTGTGATGGGTTTCCCTCGGCCTGTTTGATGTGTCAGGTGTGGCAGGCACAGGTCAACAAGCCACTGTAGGAGGTCTCTGTCCACCCCATAGTGCTCCACCATCCCCAGCTCATGTAGCACCTGGTAAGTCACCCTGGGTCTATAAAGTCTTATGTCACCCCAGTAAGGGTTGTTCAGCAGCATACACATCCTCACTGCCCTCAGCCTCCTGCACATGTTGGTCTATGTTGCCTGCTGCAGCCCTTCTCATTTGGTTGGAATGTGTCATGAAATGTCCCCGCAGGTATACACCAGTGGTGTAGATTGCGGAAGAAACCTGTGTGTATGCTGCTTGCTCACATTACCGTACTGTTCAGATGTGGGCTGGCCATGTCATCTGCTGACTCTGCTGATCATCACCTGTTTGTGCAGCCTGTACACCCTGACTACCCCACCACTGCTGTTGTCCCTCCCAATGTCACCAGGCAGGTATAGACACACCCCTAGCTTAGACGTGCTAAGGTAGGAGCACTCCCGAGGCACAGTTCTGCAATGTACGTAGAGTATGCCTGACCCCCCTTCCATGCTGTCAACTATATTCGAGCCCTGCACCCGGCTAACTACACACATACACTCCAGGTATCTGCATCACACCCTGGGGATAAATGGGATACACTATTGTCAACCTCATCTGCATAGTATAGTCTTCTAATGAATAGTTATATGACCCATACCGAACCTCCAAATTAATAACCACTGCTTAGTGTCGCTCAGATCCATACACAACTGGTAACAGGTGCCTTACTATCACCATATTCGATGTCCCATGGTCTTCCCAGCAACAAAATAACCGGTGTCTACACGACTACAAACCGGGACCCTGCACAAAACAGACGATGTGCATTACCACTACACCATGGCAGATATGCATACATCCCAGGTTATCACGTACAGATCATCTGGCACAAACATTCAATAGTGCTGATGTCCCCAGACATATATGTTTATATCTATGTCTATCTCTCTATATCTACATATATCATATATATTATTTGTATACATATATACATAGATATACATACACACATATACATGTACACACATATGTAGATATTGCATTTATATCACAACAGCGGGCCACATGACAGCAAAGCATTAGACAGGCATGAAAAGGAAACTACATGTGCCACCTGCATCATGTAGTGTTGTTACTATCAAAGCATGTGTGTTCTGTTGCGTCACACAGGTCAGACTGTATTAAGGGTAAGAGTAGGGCTGCTGACATTTACTCACCAGACCTATTGGTGAATGTATGTGTTGACAACCCCGTGTCTTGGCAGAATATGCAGGCTGTAGACACTATATAGGTCAGCAACAAAACACACTGAACATATCCCGCCGCTAGCCACCCACAGATATCAACACATAGGGTATAACTGCCAAACACACACACCTGCCATGCCTTGGAATCGAGCACCTACCTGTCTAGTCTACCACACTACAGCATTATGTAGTAACAGAACGCGCTACCAAGTTTCAGCATCACCACACTCCCAGAGGCATACTTCTAGGTGGATGACATCATCAGCAAAGGCAAAGATGCCGATAGGGAATGTATGGAGAGTGAGCAGTCTAAAAGCATTACTCTGTCCCCAGGCAACTGGAAACACACACACACACACACACACACACACACACACACACACTTGGCAGGGATGGGAGTCGAACATACACCTAACTACCTTATCACACTACAGCATTACGCAGTTACAGAACACGCTATCGAGATTACTGGAATGCAGCACTCCCAGAGGCATACTTCTAGGTGGATGACATCATCAGCAAAGGCAAAGATGCTGATAGGGAATGTATGGAGAGTGAGCCGTCTAAAAGCATTACTCTGTCCCCAGGCAGCTGGAAACACACACACACACACACACACACACACACACACACACACACACACACACACACACACACACACGCACACACGCACACACACACACACATGGCAGGGCTGGGAGTGGAACATACACCTAACTACCTTATCACACTACAGCATTATGCAGTTACAGAATGAGCTACTGAGATTACTGGAACACAGCACTTCCAGAGGCATACTTCTAGGTGGATGACATCATCAGCAAAGGCAAAGATGCCGATAGGGAATGTATGGAGAGTGAGCCGTCTAAAAGCATTTCTCTGTCCCCAGGCAGCTGAAAACACACACACACACACCCTTAGCAGGGCTGGGAGTCGAATATACACCTAACTACCTTATCACACTACAGCATTGCGCAATTACAGAACACACTACCGAGATTACTGGAACACAGCACTCCCAGAGGCATATTTCTAGGTGGGTGACATCATCAGCAAAGGCAAAGATGCTGATAGGGAATGCATGGAGAGTGAACAGTCTCAAAGCATTACTCTGTCCCCAGGCAGCTAGAAACACACACACACACACTTGGCAGGGCTGGGAGTCAAACATATACCTAACTACCTTATCACACTACAGCATTATGCAGTTACAGAGTGCGCTACTGAGATTACTGGAACACAGCACTCCTAGAGGCATACTTCTAGGTGGATGGCATCATCAGCAAAGGCAAAGATGCCAATAGGGAATGTATGGAGAGTGAGCCATCTAAAAGCATTACTCTGTCCCCAGGCAGCTGGAAACACACACACACACACACACACACACACACACACACACACACACACACACACACACACACACACACACACACACCCCTTGGCAGGGCTGGGAGTCGAACATACACCAAACTACTTTATCACACTACAGCATTACGCAGTTACAGAATGTGCTACCGAGATTACTGGAACACTGCACTCCCAGAGGCATACTTCTAGGTGGATGACATCATCAGCAAAGGCAAAGATGCCGATAGGGAATGTATGGAGAGTGAGCAATCTAAAAGCATATTACTGTCCCAAAGTAGACGTAGACAAACACACAGCAGTGGTGTGAGCGGGACAACTGCCTATCTATGGAGCACTATTACAACACTACATAAATATGAGACACGCCACAGACAGTACACCCTTCAAGACAGTCAACCAGTGTGTTCAATGTAAGAATCCATCCTGACGTGGGGTATGGACATCTGTTGCCTGGATGACCACTATCGCTATACAGGATTTCAGTGGTCATGCCCATACACAGAGGCACATAACCGACACAAGGTGTCACTGGGCATGCTCACACAGTAGCACACGTCCGTTTGGAATGTACTGTGTGTCCATCTACACAATGGCATACTGGGCATGCTCACACACTTAATAGTAGCAAAGGGCTGTCTTGTATGCATATGGATTCTAAACACGGAAGAGCACAGTTTGGAATGTACTGGGTGTCCATCTATACAATGGCGTACTGGGCATGCTCACACACTTAGTAGTACCAAAGAGCTGTCTTTTATGCACATGGATTCTAAACACGGAAGGGCATAGTGTGTCGATAGTGAACATTGTTAGCACAAATGCTGCACTACATATATCTGACACCGATCGTCAGTGCTAGCTGTGTAGCATTCGTAATCACAGCTGACAATCCAGATCCAACAATGGGGAATATGGACATCTCTGCAGTGAGGAAAACCTGGCATATGGCACAGTTGTACACAATAGCACTACCACCGTATTCCTCAGATACAGACATGTGGGCCATAAGACCGTGACGGACCACTCCAGGTGTTACTGTCCCCACGTACATGAAGGCCACTCACATGTACTGACCAGTACACACTCAAGAGCCATTACAGATGTCTCAGGTGCAGATCACAGTGGTAAATGCCACATTCTACTATGTAGCCCTCAGACATCATCATGTCCTTGGACCAGCAACACACATCCATACATTACTACAACACCATGTTACTCATGACCAGTGGACTGTACATAGGTCTACAGCAACTGTGCAGACTACACATGTACTGACAGGGTTCCATCATGTGGTATGCAATGCAATGATATCACAGTTCATAACCAGGTTGGCTCTACACATAACAGGGGCCCTGGGTCTTACACAGCTGTAACAGATGACTGTCGCTGTACATCAAAAAACTCTCATGTTTGGATATGACATACATGTAATCGCAGTGGATATGTACATGGCCCACACACACACAACACATATGTACATAGCATAGCTTTTGCTGTCCTCTGTGCAGACAAGTGGCTACAGCAATTACACGCAAGCACATGGAAGGTAGGTCCATGGCTGTTGAATGCTAACAGTACATAAGGTAGCAATGTTGACTGAGGTAACATTCCCTCTGTACTAGTTACCCATGACAACCAACATATCATACAACAGTCCATGTGTCATGTATGTCATCGCACATGTCCACCAATTGCAATGCATACAAACATGGCTACATGACAGGAATGTAGGACCAACACACATGTACATGTAGTGGTGTGCATGCAGCTACCAATCATGTGCAGTAGCTGATGTATGCCGTTCATCTGTGTCTAACTACAACATGCAATTGCAATGCAGCCCCATCACTGACACCTGTATATGGTGAAATACTGACAGTACGGTAGGATGTACATCAGGTATGGATGGATGTGTGTACATAGAGTGGTGGTCCACTTTTGCAGATGGATGTTTGCTGAAGACAGCTCACAGGTGTGTCACAAGTCAACCTACCATTACATGTGCAAACAATACACTATGTTACTGTTACTTGAAGGTGAAGACATACAACCTACACAGCGGTCAGGATGTTACTGACTGTACATCACTTGACACCTGTAACACTTACGTCCTCCCGTGTGCATATAGCAGCACAATTGCTGAAGGTAGCGTTGGTACACATAATGCGGCCAATACAGCTGCATGTCTGTCAGAGGTATCATCATATAGCAGGTGTATGATTCACAGTACTGCCATCTGTGTTTGCTTGTGTGACCATATATGCCATGTATGGTGGGGAATACATCCCAATTGTTACACACCCCTGTACACTGTTGTAGAGATCTGTACATACTACAGTGTAGAAAGCAAGACGTAGGCAGGGGTGGTGTGTGTATCACACACATGTCAGCTATCTGTATATGAATGACATTTGTGGACGGCACAGTGTGTGTGTGTGTGTGTGTGTGTGTGTGTGTGTGTGTGTGTGTGTGTGTGTGTGAGTGTGTGTGTGTGTATGTATGTATGGCTGCCTGGTGCATGGAGTGAAGGTGCATGCTACCATACAAAACAGACAGGATCCCTAACCCCTCATGGTGATGCAGTCTACTACCCTGTTGATGCCATCGGTCTCAGCCTTACTGGCTACCTGTACATGTTCATTCTCTGTGTCATGTCATGTGGGTGCACAGTACTGTGAAGGTGATTACCACATAGGCAGGGGTCCTCACCTCAACACTATCAAGTGTGCGTTATAGTGTTGTTGACCTTGTGAGTGTGGGCATGTTACTGTGTGTTTCTGTGTATGTCTGTGCGTGTTTTCATCCTGTAATGTGACAGTGTATTACTGCTACACAGTGAGGCCTCATGCTATCAACTGGCCTCTAATGTTGACATCAGTCAGACCGCTGTGTAAACCCCCGCACCATGTCACCATACCTGTGATGTGACCCGGTATGGATGTCACGTCTCTAGCCACTGTAGCCTATTAAACAGCTCACATGCTTCTGGATCAGTAGATGTGTGGACATCTGTGGAATGGTAGCCTTTCTAACAGTGAGGTTGAAACTACATAGCATGCTGGTATTGTCATACATGCCTGTGAGTACTCCACATTTACACATGGGAAACTGCAAATACTGCTACTTATTGGCACATGCAAGTAGACCTTAAGGAGGGAAGCAGGGCATCATTACCAACATGCTGTTACTGTTGTTACCAAGACACATACTGTGAACATACAACAATGCACCCTAACTGCAAACACTGTAATGTAATGGCATATGCAATTAGACCTTAAGGAGGGAAGCAGGGCATAATAACCAACATGCTGTTACTGTTGTTACCAGGACACATACTGTGAACATTTAACAATGCATTCTAAACCTGTACTACATGGTATGTCTGGTGCGTGTCAACAGTACACAACAAATGTAATATACACTTCTCACTATTTTGTTCACCCTGTGCATCAGACCATATGAGCATGTCCCTGCACCGATGGTGTGGATAACAGGGATGTGGCACAGGCATCATCATATGCACAGGGTGATAATGTTTGCCAGGGGCATAGGCTGCACCAGTGGATGACATCATGTGTGTGGGTTAGGGCCGGTGATCTGAATGGACATGTGTGGTCGTTATGCATGTGGGTGTTGCAGTGCCCTACAGATGTTTCTGCTGTGTGCGTGTATGTGTGCACACAGTTCTGCCATGTGTCTGGCCTACACAGGGGTATTATTGACAGCTCCAGATTGTACAGACCAGGATGTACAGCTCGCTGTGTCCAGCCACAGCCACATGACCTGTGCCTGCCAGGGATTGCACGGGCACTACCAGGCAGAGGTACAGATTGGCTACTGTCCGATGACACATGTCCACTGGAACCGTGTCCCCACTGGGAACATCCAGGGCCATGTCCACGTGGCCTGCTGTGTCCTGGTGTGGGCAGCACAGCACCAGCTACACTGCTACTGCTACCGGCACTGTGGGAGCGGGCATGTGAGGTGGCTCATTCACGTTGACCTGCACCAGGTGGTGTAGCAGACCTACGTCCACGTGGCCTATGCCTCACTCTTACCAGATGTTCCAGCACAGACAGCTCACGCTCACGGATTGCCATGCCATGGTCAAGGATTCCAACCATGTCACCCAATCGCCTGTCCAGAACATCAGCAATCTGCTGTTGAGCATTTGCCAATGCCTGGATGTTGTTGTTTAAAGAACGGATAGCAGCCCTCTGAAGCCTCTGCCCTTCTCTGTTCTGCCATTCAGCACATGCCTGTGCCGCCATTACAGTCTGGAACATGCGTCTGGTGACAACAGCTGCTGCGCTCTGTCCTGCAGGTGCATGTCTGCCAGAGGTCCTCCTACAAGCAGCACTGGCCACATGTCTGTATGGCGCATCTGCAGTCATTACACTGACACCATGTTGTGGAGACACATCTTCTGTAGCCACCACATGTTCCTGTTCCAAGCTAACACATGCTGACTGTCCTTCCTCTATAGCTACTGGTGATGGGGTATGTGCTGGCATGAGAAGTGTGTGTGGGAAAGAGGGGGACATAGCTGGGATGGCAACCATTGGCACAGATTCAGCCCCTGACAACCCTGCCTGTGCCTCATGCATATGTTCATCACAGCTAGTATCTGTGGGGACACTAACATCAGATGGACCGCAGGAGGGTAACACATCTACATCACTTGTGAATGCAAAGAAAGACTCTACATTACAATAGACACACAGACACACAGACATACAGACATACAGACACACAGACAGACCATGCATGTGATTTGACAGACAGCATGCAGCATACATGTGATACAGCAGACGGCATGCAGCTCAGACATTAATAATGGTAATTAGCATACCTCCCTGGGTTGCACACAACAGCAAGCAGGTGTCATATCAGAAGCCATGCAGTTCACACAACCATGGTAATAAGCATGCATCCCTGTGATACACCATGTTGACCAGCACAGGTTAACAGTACACATGGCTGATGTGACCTTGACATTGACATGTAGTATGACATATAATCTGCTGACATGTGCATTGACATGCATACATGTCTGACACAAGGGTGTCCTGACACATGTACAGCGGTGTAATGGGTATCACATTGCAGTGTTGTCTGTATGCCCTACAGATAGAAAGCACTTTTAGCAGATGTGCATGAGCATTGAAGGGTAGTATGAGGTGTCTACATTGCTATACAGTGTGAAGTACAGACACTGTGCCATTGCATGGCATCATGAGGTGTATCTATTGCTATACAGTGTGTAATACACACACAGTGCATAGCCATGACTGCGTGCATACACATTACATAACTACTGTGGATTGTGACCCACTTCGCTGAGGTGTATACACACTAAACCATGCTGTGTCATGTGACAGGTCAGTGGAAGACCTAGGGATGACACCCCTGCACAACTACTAAAATGTCTTAGCTGTCTGGCAACCGTGTCCACACATGGCAGACCTGTCAATACACCATGTCCCACATGACATTTATGTACCACAGACACAAGGTGCATGGCTGACAGTGATGTCCAACAGCAGCAAGGGAAATGTACGGTATCTGTGGCCTGATGTGGTGTCTATGTCTTTGGAAGCTGTACAGGTGACTACTGTCATGCTATGACACAGTCATGATGTTCAACACATCTTATATGGTCGAATTAAGTGACACCTCTACAAGCTGTGCACAGGCTTTTAGGATGTCCAGTGTTCCACATCAACTATATAACCATTCAACAAAGGCTATAGTTGGACCATGTGTGGACAATGTGCAACAGGGTGTATACACATCACATCTACTGTGTGGCTACATGTCTTTGGCCATCCTCCATGGCCATGTGTGAACATGTGTTGGCCAAATGTTTGTGATGGCTGTCTGTCTCACATGTCTGTGTTGTCCCATATGACATACACCCATAAATGTCAGATACGTCACTGTCCACAGGGTTATGCAGACAAAGGGTTGTATGTTTGGTATGTGGGATATGTATTATGGGATAGTGAGACAATATTGCAGCCGGAACACTACATGTCTGGGACATGTCAGATGGCACATCACAATGTGTGCATCCATTGCAGGGGCATATTACACAATGGTGTGTTTGGGCTACCCATATCCCAGCTCACTGTGTGGTACTGTTTGCGTACCACACACGTGTTGTTCCAATGTATAGTACATATGCTTACTTTGAACAACACCTCCACCATTGTATGCACAGCTGTCCACACATCTAGCAATGACAGATACTGTGGTTTCATGTCGGTGTTTCATTTAGTTTGTATATATTGCACATGTTTAGCCAGTGTGATTGATGACAGCTGCGACCTGTATATCATGACTGGACCATACATTACGTGTACATGTGTTAACTGGCCACATGGCAAATAGATATATGCATTAACATGCTTGATACTGATAACTGTCTCACCTGCAACGGACTGATGTCTGTGCAGCATGCCAGAGGTACCTGTATAGGGGTGACACAGCAGTTTGAACATTATCCATGACTGTATGACAGCTACAGGGTGCACTGTGCATGTTAACACATTTGCCTGTACAATAGCATATAGTATGCATATGTGTGCTTACACAGGGTAGCATATTATAGTATGTGGCATGTGTGTAAACATACCTTGCATATGATGTTACATTACATACAGTGACACATGCAACTAAATGGGATATAATAGGCATATGTGCAGTAGTGACTTACCAGGCAACTCCAGGCTCAGTGGTTGGGAGACACCCACCTCCACAATGGCAGCTATTGTTTGTGGATGCTGTTCTGAGGGTGTCCCCAGGCTAGCCAGTATCTCCTCAGTGGGTGTGAGTGGGGGCTGGGTTGGCGGCCCCACCACCTGTTCGACCGTGTTCCCTGGTGATTGCATTGGCACTCTGTTTTGCATGTCGTATCAGGTCTGTGCAGTGTCTGAGCACCTGCTGGTAGGTGTGGGTATGGCCACCCACATCATTAACCCTCCTGCGTAGTTCCTGCCACAGGTTGTCATGCTGCTGGGCATGCTGTGGCACATGGCTGAACAACACCTCATAGTTATCATGGAGTTACGGGATGAGGGCATCATCCTCCAGGCGGCTATATGCTGGCAGGCGTGAACGAGACATTATCTGGAAGACATAATAATGGAGACAGGTCACAGTATCACAGAGATGTACAGAGATACAGCTGCACATACATTTATATTAAATCTAGTACATATGAACAGTTATTTTTGCAAATGGTCATGACACTGACACGACTGACACGTTTGTGTCACACACATGTAGCACCCGTTGTGCATTGGATATCATCACCATATATGTGTGTCACCTCATTACATTGCTCATACTCCATGTGAATGCTGTCTTGATGTGGGCATGTCTGTTTGCCTGTACTGGTGTTCTTACCTATCAGAACATGCCTGGATGTGTCCACAGTAAGGCTGTTGACCTTGATGCTGTGTATATGTCACATATCAACACATACACTGCCTTAATGGACATGAGCAGTGACAATGCCCACATGCGCACGGAAACCTTTACATGCATGTGTTTTGCCATATACATCTTCATGGCACTGTACAGCAGTTCAACATCCTGCCACGTATCGCCTGTGTTGCACATGTGATACACATGGGACAATGGCTAGCCGGACGTTATTCACAGGGATGGTTATCAACTATAGCATGTACGGGCAAGGTTTTCTAGCTGTATCCGACAGTCATTTTGTCACTGCCAGGTGCATCAGTGCCACATTACTGATCCAGACAGTTAATGATACATCTACCATGCGGTCATCGCACCATGTATGACAGAGATGACATGTGCAGCTTTGATGGACAGGGTTGTATGGTATGGCAGGAGTATGTAACATGTATGGCGCAGGGATCTGTCCAGCATGTGGCGATCCTTGTAGTAGGGGAATGTGTCACAGTAATGTTTATGTAGTTAGCTTTGGAGGATGTGATAAGGGATCCCGGATTCCTACTGAGGCTGAACAGTGAGCTACCCCACCCATGGGAATGTACTTTACTTTGCAACAGCCTCCACCTTCTGTTGTATATAATATATACAATACTGGTGTACATGTGTGTCTCCCATCCACCCATCGAGGTACCTCATGAAGAGTGCTAATGACTGTCCCACAAAGCATTATGGAGGTATGTCAGTACTCGATGGCAATACCCACATCTGCTCTGACATACGACGGTTAGGCAGGAACATTACAGAACCGACTGATATTGGCAACTTCCTGGCAGATAGGTCCAATGCTAACTTTACACCCTCTCACTCCCTACAGGGCCAAAATCCATACAGGAACAATGCAGAGTCCCTGCGGTCACAACTACGCAGTTCCAACCTGCACTCTCTAAGGCCTGGAACACAGACTCCATGTGACCATCCAACATCCCAGGCTGTGATTTACACAAACCTCAGAACTACATGGCTCCCCACTTGGCCACCAGATTCAGTAATAGCCTTGTATCAGACATTGTGGACCCTGAATGGCACACATCAACAGTTATCACACTCCACACAGGTGGCACCACAAAAAAACAGAGGGACTATTGCCCTATACGCCTGACTGGACTGTTCTGCAAGGCTATGGGGCACATCATCATGGAAGTCATTCACAGAGACATTGATGGGCCCCAGACCTTTGATGCCACCCAGGTTGGATTTGTTAGGGCCAGACCATGGCTCCTACACCTGGTGGACTCCTTTGATACAGTTAACAGGGTAGTTGATGATGGTAAGGGGGTCCACACAGCCTACATTGTCCTCTCATTGGCTTTCAGCACCGTTCTCCATTCTGGTATTGACAACATACACATCCACCTGCACATCGACCACTACGTCTCGGGATGTTATGCAAAGTGGCTCACAGACAGGACCTACACAATGAGGGTAGCATACCGTGGTACCTACTGTAATTCAGTTACACTTGGCATACCACAGTACTCGGTCATAGGGCCCTCTCATGTTCGGTATATGCTTTCCTAAGGTACAGGCTAGCACAGAGGGACTTTTCCTGAATAGGTTTCCAGACAACTGCAAACAAGGAGCCATGATTGATCCACCAGCTGATACAGACACCCTCCATAAGGGTGTCACTGTGATGGATACCTCATGTCGATAACATGGCCTCAAGCTGCATGACACAAGGTGTATAGCCATCCCCTTTGGATTACACCAATCACCCATTGACTATCACATAGATGGTAGTCCCCTACATACATGTGACATTATATGGGATCTTAGTACACACGTATATAGCACCCACTCCTTTGATAACCATATTGTCAATGTGGCATAGATATCCTTCTACGTGGCCACCCTTATCTGTAATGGGTTTGTAGCTGGAACAAAGGCACCCATTGTACCTCTATACTCCTGACATATGACACACGTTCAAGGGTACAGCACCCCTTTTGGGGTGTACCTTACAGAACAGCAACGGCTTTACATACCACAACATTAACACACCATGAGGATTATTGACCTCCGAAGGATGACGTATGCAGCACAACTATGGACACCACGACTGTACACATTTGCATACTGCATACTCAGGGGCAACCTCTGCTGAACATACAGGGCCCATGTCCACAACAATATTTATGGATATACTCCACATAAGCAACATAAGCAAAAGCCACTGAGAGCAACATGCTCATGGATATGTGCACAAACGCAACGATGAGTAGGACATGCTTGAGGGATACATTCCTGAACCAGACACTCACCATGCTTTGGAACATGATTCCTATGTACATCAAGCAGGGACAGTCATTAGCACTCTTCATGAGATACCTCGATGGGTGGATGGGAGACACACATGTACACCAGGGATCACTGCAGTGGCTGTACTGTACACAGGTGCAGGTAACACATGGCTCTGCTGTTCACAGACAGGACACTTCCCTAGGGAGGTGCCGCTGGTGAAAACACTATCGTTGGGCTTACACATGGACTTGGCCAGACAGCATAGTACCTCACTATGAACCTGTGAAGCTATTACATGTCCTTTGTGCATGGATAATTGAGTAGCTCTTCCATTTCAATTAGCTATCATGCTGTTACAGTGTCCCGTGACTACAAGCCATATGTATCCTGTTATTGTATATTGTACATGCCAATAGACGATACCTTTTGTTTGCATGATATAACAGTTATGCTGTGTAAAATATCTCACATATCTACCTACAATACTGTACATTACACATATTTTAAACATTATTCCATAATGCAAAGCATACTTGCACAGCACCACCACCTTAGGCATGTTATTCTTGTTATATGCCCATACACATGCCTACTATGACAGTATATCAACATATACTATCCCCTGCTATGGCACGTACTTGTTGGAAAAACCCTACCACTGATGGCGGGTGGTGTGGAATTGTTGTGTTTAAAGCCCTCATGTAGCATCCCTTGTGGTGTATGAGATGTTTACCTTGTGGCCCACAGCAGGACACACAATTTCTACAAACGTTACTATGCTCAACAAGACATCACTACATAATACCTTTTCCCACTTTATGCATTGCGTACACTTTAATTAATACAAAACAGGCAGGCTCTACATGCACTAACATACTGAGTGTTCTATATACCTTGTTATCGTTCTGAGTCTTTGTAAATATCTCTCTTACACCTTTACTGTTTAAACGGTTCTGTGGTATGAGCATACGGTTTGAATGTATGGGAAGGCATCCTTATATATGTCAATACCTGTAACGTGGTATCCTGCTGCCAATTGGTGTTCCTGAGTAAATTATTACATGCACATCAGCTGTGCAGCTACTCCATTCGCCAATTACATGGCAACTTTGTTTGTGTCTTTCAGCTTTTCCCGGTTAGGGGTCGCCACAGCGGAACTCCAGTCCGCTAATGATTGGTAGTAGATTTTTACGTACTGGGTTACCAGCCCTGATGCACAACCTTCAAGGAAGGCATGCCCCATTCACGTATGCCTCCACACAGAAGACGCTCTAGCTGAGAATCGAATGGGACAACATCTTGCTATGAGGCAACAATGCTACCGCAGCACCACCACCACCGTAGTTTCTCCACTTGGGTGTTGCCCTTTTGCCCTACCTTCGGGGAGACGGCCTGTATGTGTTTTGTTGTGAGGAATTGCAACTGCTATTTGGAGAGACACGGATATTTTGAATTCATGGCCCCCGTGGATTGTGTGTGACGGCTAGAGTATGTGGTTCTACATGTGAGTGTACCCGACATCTCAACCGTCTGATAAGGAACTATTGCAAACAAAACCTGTAACATTGCCGTCTGTTCCATTATACAACAGCTACGATTTCACATGGCGCCATTACAAATGTGTCTCTCACAAGATATGTTAACGCTTCTGCAGATGTAATTGAGTGAGTGGATGTTTGTGATGTTATTACAGTCTGTATTGCAATTGTTTCGGGTGTGGGGATGATGTAGGTGGGTGTACATAGCATATACATGTTTGTGGGGACTACATTTCTACGTATTCCATATATGTGTGTGGGCTCCTTCCCTAATTGAAGACCTATCATTTAGTAGACTGAAACTATGGTTGTTACGGGCTTATACATTGAGCCATTGCTGATTGGTTTCTATATAGCATGCAGGTGAGGTTGATGCTTCAATACCTCCAGAAATACATTGATATGTAAGGGAATGTTACTAAATGACAGCTGTCTCATGTATTTCTGTCACAGATATTTGCACTCATTGCAGTTGTGTTGGTGACTGAACCTCTTTGGCATGGGTTGCCATCTTTTCAAATGGCCATAGTGGGACATTTGCAGGACACACATTAGTGTTTACAGGCCGACACATACCCATGGTCAGCACAGGATAGAACATACTTTTATCCTGAATACATACTTATTCTTGTAGCACTTTAGCTACTTATCATGTTTTATGTAACATTTACGTATTTTAGATACAGGCATAACTATTTATTGCAACTATTACATAATATATGGGACATAATTATGTCCTACAATCTCAGACATTTTCCCTTTTTAATATTTTTTGTCAGGACACAACTGCCCAGGGAGGGGCTGTCCCTCTTAAAGTGGGACAGGAGGTAACCGTATGCCTACGGCCAGCTATGACCACACCTACCATAATGATGTACCTCTGAGTTAGCACTAACAGACACATGATGCAAACACACACACATATTACAGTCCCACGGAAATGCACACGGCACCCTCAACACACACATACACAGACTACAGCAATCACAAACACAGCTGAACACAGTACGTACCTGGACCGCAGCACCTGCAGCACTAACTAAATGTCCCTTAACATCGTGACAATATTACTCGCAGTTCTAGTGTTCCAGTACTGTGGTCTTTCGATCTTTAAGCCTCGTGATTACACGTGTCGGTATGTGACACATTCAATAGTTGGCAGTATCCTATATATGTGTACCTCCATGGTTGTGTATATGTCATTGACCTATCTATATATTTGCAGATATAGGTGAATACGTATATATCAACATATATCTCTCTATCACCCTTTCTATCTCTATTTTTTATATATATATATATATATATATATATATATATATATATATATATATATATATATATATATATATATAGAGAGAGAGAGAGAGTGAGAGGGAGAACACACCTTTCGTTGTGTACATGTCAGTGTATACTGTTTCCTGGACTCCGCATGTTTGTATTTTAACCTGTCACAATACACACCTGCCGTTGGTACATCTTGGGTAGCTTAGTGTTAGGTGATTGTGTACATGATTGCATGTTCTACTCCTGGCAGTGGTCGTTTTACCCTTCAGAGCAGGCACTATTAGTACAGGGGTGAATAATGCTAGTTTCACCTGTTCTGGACATCGTTGACCGTGATCTGTGCGATATTCAGAAAAGCTTAGCCCTGTTTCGCGCATATCCGTATAGTCATGTTTAAACGACGCTTACCAGCACTTGCCAACGCATAATCCCGCTAACATGTGTTAAACCTGATCTGATGACCTGCATCCAACATCCATTATTCGTGCCTTCGGGATTATGTAACGTCCCTTGCAGGACGTGGAACCAGAAACATGCACGACAGGCAGTGCATTTACCACTTGGGCATCTAGGATTTGTACACATGTTATGGTGTTTTGTATGTGGACTGTACTATGGCTGTTACTCCATACTGCAATCAAATGTGTAACTCAGTTAGTTTACATATGAATGTGGACTGTACTATGGCTGTTACTCCATACTGCAATCAAATGTGTAACTCAGTTAGTTTACATATGGATGATACCTATTAATGGTATGTCCAAGTGATGTTTAATGGATGCGCTCCAGCATTGGGAATGTATGTCACAGTGAGCCACACACTATAATGTGCTACACCTTCACACAACCATAGGTGGAGCATGCTGGGGTGACAGATACCTGTCATGGGTACTCCCCATGCTTTGCCACTACATCCCTGATTACATTATATGGAGCCCCTCATTTGAACACCAGGGAATCCATGCAGAGTGTGTGGGGAACAGTGATTACACACATGGATCCCGCAATTGGCTCTGCTCCACTGAGGGACAGTTGGTTAATCGATGTGGTGGCGACAACAGACACTGTTTGCCTCGGCTGATGAATGGCCTCTGACAATTGGGCATGTACCTATCGATGTACCTAGGAACCTATACATACAGTATCAACATATGCTGTTAGGTGAGTGTACTGTTCAGGTGTTGGCATTCCTTGTTCCAATAGCTGTTGTGTGTGCAATGGTTGAGGGCTTCCTATGTAGGATTCACACAGTAGGCCACCTATACATTACAATTTGCAGGTGGTCGTGTGTGTGTGCCATCCAGTTTACTGTGTGTGCAGGTGGAGAGGTGTGTTAGTCTGTAGGGACCTACACTGTCAGTTTATGTGCTATACGCTCCCTCTTTGCCAAGGCGTGGGCATATTGGGCACGCCTCCGTCTGCCTACTGGGGCTGACACAGGGTGTTCGTGGTCTGAATCCCTCTGTGCCTGTGATGGCCTTGGCAATTGCGGTGGGCTGTGAGGGCCTTCACCATTATGTCCCTGATGCAGCTGTTTCCGCAGGATCATATTAAGTAGCATGGCACATACTATGAAGATGTGGGCACACATGCCTGGAGAGTACTGCAAGGCTCCACCAGATACATCCAAGCAACGGAACCGTGATTTCAGCATCCCACACGCATGCTCTATGATGATTCAGGTTTGTGCATGTGCCTCATTATGGCATTCTTGCATGGGTGTGTGTGCATTTCTGATGGGAGTCATCATCCACGGCTCCAGTGCATAGCCAGCATCCTCCACATGGTGGCCATGTGGGATGTCCCCCCTGACAAATACCTGATACAGCTGTGAGGCATGCCAAATGTGGGAGTCATGGTAACTTCCAGGACTGCCAGCACACACATCCATAATAATGCCCTGGGCATTGCACATGACCTGGCAGTTGATGGAGTGGTATCCCTTGTGGTTTATGTAGCTCCTACCATGCTCACCAGGTGGTGACTTGATATGTATGTGTGTGCAGTCTATCGCACCCAGTACCTCCGGGTAGTGTGCCACATGGTGGAAGAGACGCATAATGCTGGCCAACTCCTCCTGAGTTCGGGGGAAGTATATATGCTCATTGGCATGTGGTAACATGGTATCCAGGAACTGGTGTAGTACCCTGGATGCTGATGCCTGTGAGATCCCCATTATATCTCCAGCTGGCCTTTGAAAGGTAGCTGCGGCTAGTATTCGCAAGCTTACACATACCTTCGTGTCCGCTGGGATGAGTTCCCCTCTGTTGTTTCTGGATCTCAGGTGTGGCCAGCACAGCTCAATTATTTGCTGTAAGATGTCCCTGTCCACCCTGTAACGCTCTACTATCTCCAGATCATGTAACCCCTGGTAGGTTACCCTTGGTCTGAACACTCTTCTCCTCCTCCTGCGGTGGTTATCAGCATCATCCTCCACAACACCTTCAGTCTCTAACACATGGTGATGAATCACAGCTATGGCAGCTCCCAACTTGTACATTGTAAAAGTTCACCATCTGTTTACACCAATGGAGCAGTGTTTGGGAATACACAGGTGTGTGTGAGGTGCCTTCACACTTTATACTATTGTGCTGTGAACACTGATGATGTCATAGGGTGTGTATGTACAATCAAAGCTACAGGGTATCTTATGTGTTTTACCACAGGTACTGCTATTGTGGTGCCTTTGGTGTTGAATTACATTTGGCTGCTGTGGATTACCTCTTGCCCTTCCCTTAACATTTCTTAACGTTTCCCCTCCCATTTTCTGGCATGCATCCAGCAGCCTGCTTTCATTTGTACTTTCCAAAACCTGGCTTATCTTACGAAATGTGTTCTATGGCCGATCTACTGCAGGTTTGCTTTGCTCTGCTATGACAGTTCTCTTTTCTTTGCAATCCAACACCTCCCCTATCCTGTTCTGCAGGTTGCTGCGAGCAGACTTGTTAGCTGCCATCGATTGCCCACTGTGAGTTAATAGGTGTTAATTGCTCAGTTGTACTCCAATTACCCTACTGCGGCATTTCCTTATTTTCTTCCCCTAACCTTCCTGTTTGAGCTATGGTGCACGGTGCGTGCGTCTGCTTACCGGGTTTCGGGCACGTTTTCATCCGCGTACACATGCGCTTTCAGGCACCATATGTGCTCTCAGCTAAACAATGCTATACCTACATCCCCACCCCCATCCTGCAGCTTTGCTTAGCAACAGGCAGGCCGGATTTGTGTTGCTCCAATGTGCTTACAGCTACAGTGGCACACCCCACTCTGATGTCATGTAAACCTCCAAACCACTCCTCGATGTTGTAGCGCTGCACCGTATGGTACATCCTTAGTCCGGCGGGAGGTTTGTGATTCACTCTTACTTGCCTCATTTGCATAGCATTGACTACTAATTCATAGTTACCGTGCCAAACACTGTCACAGACCCTTAGTAACCCTTGCAGCTTGGTTGTGGTGTACCATGCATACCATTGAGTATTATGGTGAAATCATGATTTGTATTACTTGCGATTTTATGACATTTGTATATATTTTCCTTGTGTTCCCATTTGCACACACATGCCCTGCGGTTGTATTTGCGTTACTGTGGACATGACATTAAATGTTGTTTTTTAGGTGATGTGCATCTTTTCTTATGCCATTGGCTGTATATTTAGCCATTGACATATGTTAACTTTGCAATACATGTGTCTGGTCCACTTTCATAGCTCTGATGTTCTGTTTGGAAAAATGTAAACCGTTTTTTTTTTGGTTTACATTTCTGTGGGCTTACGCTATGCCTGCACCACTTCATGAATCGCTATGTACCTTCATTTGCATGGTGCAGTACTGTGCATGGGATTATTAGCATACCTGAGCCAAGGGCTGCACAGATCTGGCGTACGCTGGTAGTGCACGTAGAATTGGATCATACCTGAATCGCTCTGAGGCCATATTTGGCATTATACTGCCTACGCTATGCCTGCGCCTGGTGCAAGCTTCATGAATCCCAGGGTAGGTTTCTGTTAAGATGTCTGCTGTAGTTATTTAGCCAGTTGATGTTACAGTAACAGAATACTTTTTAAATTCCTGTGCTTAGCAACATTGGTAATTTCTAATGTACAGTTATCAGTTACGGTTGCTGAGGAGGGGCTGGCATGTACACAACAGTAATTAATGTTTCTATTTGGTTACCTGATATTTTCTGTACCAGCATCCATTTTGTTGCCTTTTTCTGAAATAGAATATTTTTTTATAGATGAAAATAAGTTGTAAATATTCTGCCTTCTCGGCTAGCAACATAATTTCCTTTCTTTGATACATACTTGGCCTGTTATTAAAGTAAATTACATAATCATTCGTAATAGAAGTTGAGAGATTATTTTGAGCTTTCCTCCAAGTTTCAAAATAGCTAGCTGAGCTGTGTGGCACAGAGGGATTGACTCAGACTCTAACCTAGGTGACCTGGTTTGGATTAGTTGCCACAGCTCTGGAGGAACCAGGCAAGGATGTGGAGGAGTTGAGTAGCATGGCCTGCTCACCTTCCCAGGGGATGGGGATGGTTGTGTGCATTCTGGGGAAAACTGGACAGGTATAATTTCTCAGGCAGAGACTGGGGAAACCACCTCCATGGTTCAGAGGTAAGTAGTGGGACTGCTTGAATGAAGTGTCTCATGCAGAAGTGAGAGGATCTCTTTTGTGGTCAGCCCATTGTACATTTCCTACTTCATGCCCAGCTAAGTATACAAAAGGTCACTAAGGCTGAAAAATTAGTTAAAATTATGAAGCAGCTGTGATGGTTGCTTCAGTAATGGCCCCTCCCAAATGACCTCACCACAGTGATTAGGAGCCATTGGATAGACTGACCGTGAAGGTCTGATGACTGGTAGACAGAAGGGGGAAATATTGAATTTATAAAAGTTTCAGTAATAGCTAAGATATTAGGGTGATGTTGATTATTCGAGGCTTACAGACTTGCCCATTTGTTGTTGATGCTGATTATATTTAGTAGCTCTATAGTAAGATTTATTTACTTCTGACAGGCAGTATAGTAGATGAGTTGGGTGGCCCTGAATTTTTTGTTTGTTTGTTTTTTAATTTATTGATTGACTGTCTGTTTGTTTCTCTATCTATCTATCTATCTATCTATCTATCTATCTATCTATCTATCTATCTATCTATCTATCTATCTATCTCCCTGTCTATCTTTTGTTTTAACCTATGACCTGAGCCAAAAAGGCAAAGAAACTTACATTTTACAGTGATTTAATAATAAAAAATGAAGTACAATGATACAGAGCTGCTGAGCATGCCATGAAGCAGTTGGAGGGCATAATCTTACAATAATTAATTAAGAAAAAAATGTATTTATATTTCATGCAGTCATGATTGTATATGTTAAAAAAAAAAAGATTAAAGTAGCTGCTAAGACAAATTACAGGCTTAACAAAATAAACTTGTAACTAAAAATAAAGGAAATGGGAATGAACTGAAACAAAACTCACTATTTATTAATAAACTTTACCACTTTAGTCTTGGTCCTTGGACTTCATCAGAATACATTAAAACATACAATAATATGGCAAAAATGATCTTCCCTTTTCTACAAACAACTAAAATGATTTGTTAAAACACAATTGCAATAGTCGCAATGCTAATTGATCTCTCAGTTTAAAGTAAAATGTATTAAAAATGAACTAAGTACATCACTGGGGTGACAAATAAAACTCACCTAAAAAGCATTTTTATAAACTTAGAATATTTGTTATTGAAGTTCATGTTTTTTTTTTTTAAAAAAAATGATAAATAAAAAGAAACAGAGAAAAAAAAAGAAAGAACCCCCCCCTGCACAAAGCAAATTAGTTAAAACATGAAAAACAAAAAACATACAACAGGCAATCTGTGTGTATTACAGGAACAGAGATGCTTTTAGATGAAGTATACTATTAATAGTTGCCATGTCATCCAAACACCAGTCATTAACAGAACTCGTTCTGAGTTGCCACCTAAAAGATCTTTTAGCCCTAGTAGCTCACCAATAGGCCCACCTCTCACATTACTGAAACACTGTCTGCATAGCATAACATTTAAAACTGTGTGAGGTCATCTTCTTAATATGCTTTTTTAAAGCATTACTTTCATCCTTTCTTTTTACATCATAGGTGTGCTGATAAATTCTCTTTCTCGAGGATTTTTCCATCTTGCCAATATAGAAACTGGGGCATTCCTGGCATTGTGCCACATATACTACACCTGTACTCAAACCCTGAAACTTGTAGTTTCGTTTAATCTCTCCATACCCTTGAATGCAAAAACTATCACCTTCCAATATGTAACAGCATTGTTTACAATGCCCACATTTTTTCATTCCTCCCCTTATGTGTTAGGTTCTGACCCTCTCTGACATGGTTTTAAGACAACTATCCTTTCCATATACAAACTTATGTTTATCACTTAACGGTTGGAGCTGTTCTCTGTTAGTCATAAAGATGTTCTAGTTATTAGTAACAACCGATTTGACAGCAGAAAAGTCCATCTTATATGTAAGTACGAATGCTTTGTTGTAACTAATATTAAAATTGGTTTGAATGACATGGTATCTATTAGTATACTTCATCTAAATGGATCTCTATTCTTGTAATACACACAGATTACTGGTTGGATGTTTTTTTTTTTTTGTTTTTCATGTTTTATTTCTACAAAGACTATAAACTACTACAAACTATAACCATCTTAAGTAATTTGTGTTGTGCGGGATTTTTCTTCTTTTTTTTTCTTGTTTTCTTTTTTTATCCACTGTTTAAAAAAAACATGAACTTCAATAACAAATAATCTAAGTTTATAAAAATACTTTTTGATGAGTTTCCTTTGATAAATTTTATCTTAACCTGAGATATCAATTAATATTTTAACCGTTACAATTGTGTTTTAACCAATCAGTTTAGTTGTTAGCAGAAAAGGCAGGGTCATTTTTGTTATATTATTCTGCCTGTGTACATTTTCCTTTATTCTGATGAAGTCCAAGGACCAGGATAAAAGTGTTAAAGGTTTTTAATAAATAGTGAGTTTTGTTTCAGTTTGTTCCCGCTTCCTTTCTTTTTAGTTGTTAGACAAGGAATTTCTATCAGAATTATATAACCTGCTGAGTATAAACATAGACTATATATCTGTTATGTCATGAACCTGTAAATAAATAAGCATTAAATATTTACAATGTTTACAATATTTAACAATAACAATTACAAAGCTCTGAATACTTGTAGGTTATGCAGTAGGATGTACTCCAGTGTTTAACCAAGCTTTTTGTTACAATTATATCTGAATTTTGAATGTCTGATATTCTAGGCCGATATGTATCAGTATAATAGACAAAATAAGGACAAATCTCATGCACAGAACATGTAGCAATGTTTGTTTCACAAGAAACAACAGGACAATTGCTTTAGTGTGCTGAATAAAAAATATAGAAGATTTTGTTGAAGGTTACCTGCTAATATAATTTTAAGGAATGATATAATTGTGATATGCTTTAGCTTTTGCCATTAGAGAGTTGTTAAAGTTTTATGCAGTAATTTCATCTTGTATTCAAGGGCTGTAAAAATGTCCAGATTTCATGTTTAGCAAAAGGGCTTATGCGAGGTGTCAATAGAAATTTTATATTGTGGTTTCAATATCTATTAGTAGAATGTGATGCATGCACAGAATATGTATTTAAATTAATAAGTTTCAGTTTTTCCCAAGTTAATGAATGTTAATGTGAATATTAGATAACTATACATTACCAGTAGGAAGTCATTGCCTTATTTTTAGAACTACATATTATAGGGTCTGTTTGATATGCCTTTATAATAAATCTCTTTGTGTGATAGTTAAAGTTGCTGAAGCAGTTAGGAATAATATACATTAACTGAAGCAGTTCCTGATTTAGTTGTGAGCAAAATAAATAGTATACATTGAATCTTAGCTTTTTATGCATTCACTTTGCTGACCAAGATACATCTTTTTGTCAGTGAAAAACTATGTAGAATTAGTTAGTTGAAAAGTGGGAGCACTTATTAATTAAGCCCACTTTGTACCAGGAAGCAGTTATTTTTATATAGGTTAAGTTAACTTGAGTATTGTATTATGAGGTTTATGAATGACCATTAGAGTGAACACTTATATGAGTGAAGGCTTTTAACCTGTAAATAAGATCGAGCTGTCATATAAGTGAATATTCTTTTGTATGGAGTTTTTGCCAGCAGCATTTTGTATGAGACCACATTACAGCAGGATAAAGGAATTTACCCTTACCCCATTGTTATCTGATCTCACAATTGGAATATGTAATTTACAGGGGATATGAAGGTGCAGGGGGCAAAAACAGTTTGCTTTTGTTTATTTGCGATCATCATTTTAGATTTGCAATTAAATGATTGCTCTGCTTACATACACTCTTGACACTCTGTAAACAGTGTTCCATGAATGATGAAATAATTATCTCTCTGTCTCTCTCTATATATAATATATATATATATATATATATATATATATATATATACACACACACACACACATATATATATATATATATATATATATATATATATATATATATATATATATATATATATATATATATATATATATACACACACACACACACAATATCTGCCTTAGGGGGCACAGAATGCTTAAAAACAGTTTGACAGCTTATACAAAGACAATTAAGCATTTGTAAGTTTGCTGTACTTTGGAAAAACAATCAGTAAGACATGTAGGAAAACATTCATTCCTTCTACAGGAAGCTGAAAGCTTTAACACTCTAAAACTCAGCATATTTCAAGCAAAAACACATATCTCCTATATGGAGTTAGTATAAAGGAAAGTAGCTGGTCCCATAAACAATAATAATCATGCAATTTGTGAATTGTACAGCTGAGTATCAAGCAAAAGAAGAACACCTCCTGGAAATCATGTCTGTTTATACTGTCCATCAAATATGTGATATTAATAACTTGTGTAGTCGTATGATAAGCTGAAGTTATATTGGTGTTTTTCTCTTTAGGTCACCACTGAAAATGAACTTTTCCCAGTGGGACTAATCCACTCAGCAACTTGTAAGTAAACTAACAAACAAAATTGTCTTCCACCTTAGATGGATGTCAGCTGCTTTGACAGTACATTCAATAATGCCTCAAACTTCACTTTAAAGGATTCACCAAGGATTTTCCTTCTGAGTCTTTTTCTGAATTTCTACATATACTGAGCAGAAATGCACATCCACTGTGGAAAAAGCTTAAGCATGTAAATAAACGCATGCATTAAAATTAATAAATAAATAACATTGTACTCACTGTGTTCCTAGCCTTTGGCTAACCATTGTACCAGACAGTTAACGTTATTAATTTGTATGTATCTCTCAGCTTTAGGCCTTGCTCTCTTTTAGTCTGGTGTGCTGTGATATCTGTATATTGAGCTCTTGGAACTAGATTTGACTTTTTTACTGGATTTCACTCCTTTCTTCAGTCCCTTTGAACACCAGAGAAGTATGTTTTAATTACTTGTCATTTTATTTATTTATTTTGCTTATTTCATACCTAGTGTTTAGGGACCATTTTGGAACATTACTAGTGATTACCTTGTCAGAGAGGACAATGCTGTTGTTCCGGGAGCTTAAATAAATGTTGATTCAGTAGCCAGCTGTATTATGAATGTCTGTGCTAATCTTATGTTTTTTTTTTAATTGCTTCATTTCTGGGCGTTGCTGTTTTTTTGTCTGGAGTGCTGTGAGATGTGCATCTGAGCTGTTGGTGGAACTGAACTTGTCTCCTTTCTCCAGTCCTTTCAAATACCAGGGAAGTTGTTTTAACCATAATTTAATATCTGAAGCAACATTTTTTTTTGCTGATTTTAATGCATATTGCTACATAGACATAATATAGTTTGGCAGCATTTGGGGGACCATGTTGGAAGACTGCTGGTGATTATTTTGTGAGAAATTATAATTTGCTGCTGTTCTGAAAGCTTATATTACTACTAGCCCAGTAGAAAGCCATATTCTGTTTGGCTGTTTCAGTATTCTATTTTTAATTATATATTGTACTGGTCTGCGCATCACAGCAGTCAATCAACACCATTGTAGATGACATTACACAGTATCTGGTTAGCACTTTCCAGTAGTCACCCATGGAGTCTCTCACCCAATTAAAAGGTCGGTCAGCATCATCACTAACACCAGCATCTCATCACAACCACACTAAATGGACTTAGGTTTGCTATGAAAAAATTCACTACAGAAGCATCACAGGAATAAGAAGACTAGGCCTCAGTAAATATCCATCACCATAGCAACACCATGCTCAACCATAGTAAAGGGTTACTAGGAGGTGGACCAAAACAATCTAATTCCTCAAGTTCTATGAATAAAAATAGTAATAACTTAGTAAATGATGACTCCATTGGCAGGCACACTGAAATCACAATCTCTAAACTGTACAAAGACAGGACTACAGTTAGTTGCCTTTCTGGTGACAAGATCCGTGACATCACAACTGCTCTAAAGTCTCTCTCACCAGACAATTATGATTGCAACATGGTGGTCTATGGGGGTGTGAATGACTTATGGTGCATAACCCTGAGGGACATGCAGAGAAACATGTTGGATGCCATCATGCATGCAGGTCAAATGCAGGCAAAACTTTTGTCCTGAGTGAAATTACCCTTTACTCAGAATGATACCTATATATATAAAGAAAAGATGATTGGCTTCAAAAATAGGCTTAGTAGTTGGTATTATTCTGGGCGGGTTCAGTATGCATCAGCATGGGACAAGATGACTGACAGTCCAACTGGCTTCACCAAGAAAGGCCTGCACCTCTCATTCTATGGTTTTCTTGTAATGGTTAAAGCCCTAGCTACCCCTATGCCAGAGTCTAAGAAATAGACATCCCAGTATAGTAGATATCAATGTAGACATTTCCATCCCTAAATCAGACTAAATGAAGATGGATCTTCTCAATGTCTGAAGTCTCAACCACAAGTAGCCTGATCTTGAGGCTATCCTACAACTTGCACTCATATACATTTGTGTAGTTCTGACTTGGTTTAAATGTAAAGATAGCACTCCCTCCATACCTGAGCCTTGTGCCTACCATGCATTCAGGCCTGTTGGAAACTGTGGTGTAATTTTTTATATTTGTGAAGGACCATATAATTTCTAGACAGATCCAGAAAGACTCACAAACTGTATTTACTGAACTAGAACTTATCGTCAATAAGACAAACTGTTAATTTATAACATGGTACAGGACACTTTACTTGTCCTTTGAAGACCATGTGCAATTTTTAAGTGTACTTGAGGAACTGTGTATTTAAAAATGTCTTTATAATGAGAGATTTCAACTACCCAAAATAAATTGGAGCATATTTCCCTAGTGTTACGTATGACTTAATAAATAAAAATTCTTGGAAAAAAATAGTTAACAAACCAGCTAGAGGGTGTAATATTCTTTACCTGGTCATAACTAACATATCCATTGCATGTGCCTTCCCTCTAGTTTCTCCTCCCTGGTAAAGTCTGACAATAAATGTGTAACCTTTTCTTTCAAAATTGCTCAAATCCATGCAGTCAATGATTCAATGACTTCAAACAGGGAAACTCTTCAAACTTTATGTTGAGCAATCCACATTCACTTTTAGCATAATCGTATATCTTAAATTGTTGTTGTGCCTCTGCCTGAAGTTCTTGTCGCAGTAAGTACAAGAGGTCTATAAACCTAGTTTGGAATATAAGGATGCACTCCACAACAATTTCCTCACTCGAGTCATGCTGACCCTCCCAATCATTATGAACAATATCTGGGGGAACCTTCACCCTATGGCTCAAAAAGTGAAAACCCAGTGGACGTGTGTACACAACGCATTTTCTTGCACATAAAGATGAGATGAGGTGATCACACACCTGAGTCCATCTTAAATCAGCCTGTAGGTGTGTTCAGCTAAACAGCACCTCCAACCTATTGTTTTATGAATGGTGGAAAGTAAATGTAGCAGAGCCTGTCCAAGTTGGATTGTATGCAGCCCTACAGGAGTCATCATAAAAACAGCTCAGCACTTCAAATGGTTTGTTGTCCAAGGTCACTGCACCTCAGGATAATGTGCAGTATCCCTTAGTAGTGACCTAATTTGAGGAAAAGACAGTTTAGCCATTTGTGCATTTTTGCATAATTTACTGTTGTGCAAAACAAGCATAACTGCCTTTATACTGCTGTCAGCTTTAATCTGCCACCAGCTCTCCAAATGATTTAAAATTTACCCAGATGATAGACCACCTTTTTAAAAAGGTGTCCCAATTGTGAGGCTTGAGTACTGCCTTCTACTGAATACCACATCCTCCACTGGCAAAGGCAGTCCAATGCAAGTTCTTCCAAATATGACTTGCAGCTTATGCTCTTCTGCTCCAGAAAGTAGTACCATTGTGGTACCTATATTAGGGCTAACTGGTTGTTAATAAAGAAGTGTGCTCACACATCCTGTGAGGCTCTGTAAGAACTAGGTAGATCAAAGTGGAATGAGGAAGGGATTAGATGTAACACAGAGTCTGAGATAACCAATATAGATCACTGAGGTGGTAGAACTGGATAAAGGTTGGAGACAGCTGGAGAAGGGACATCAGGCAGGAACTGAAGGACATGAGAAACAGTGTAGGGAGACAGAAGAGAGTTGTGGTGACTGGAAACTTAATCATTAAGAGGATTAAGAGTATTTACAAGGGAAAAAGATGGGACTAGATTATAGTGAAACTGATCAGATGTTCTAAGGCATGAGAAGAGGTGGCAAAGATGATCACCATCACTCAGGGGGAAGGGAGGATATAGGCACCACTGACATGCAGACGTGATAGTTAAGAGGGTAACAAATAGGACCAGGGAAGCTGCAGACAAATGCCAGGAAAAGAGATATGAGGTAAAACTGTCAGAATTATGTGTGTTAGTAGGCAGCACACTGTAGGAGGTGGATATTAGGAATTATAATGACTGATTATAATGACTGACCAAGAGAAAAACATTAGGACTGGTAGGTGTATGTAGGGAAACATGGAAGAGTGTCCAGATCAATGCAAGGGACAGGCTTCATCTTAGCCCTAAAGAGACAGATCTGTTTGGAAATGGGTTGAAATGGTAAATCTCAACATCTGTAGATTTAAACTAATATAAAATAAAAGGTGGTCTTAGAGTTGCAGAACAGGAGGTTATGTAGCCAGGCTGTAGAAATGAGAGGAAAACGACAAAAAATTGCAAAAAAAAAAAAAAAAAAGGGTAACAGAGCTAAACACAGTGACATTAGCATGCAGCATACCTCTCAACCTCTTAGATCCAAAAATCTGGACAAAGCCATAATTAATGGGGGACAAAGGCTCAAAAATATGGATTTTTTTTTTAAATATTGCCCTTACAAACTTAGGAAGTTGATAGAATAACAGGTTTTGCATTAGCATGATTTTTTCTGAAGGGTATAAAGTCTGTAACTCAAATGTCTCACATTATTTTCTAAGTTCAGTCTTTAATGATTGCCAGTGATGAACCAGAAAGCCACAAAAATCTGGACATTCTGCGAAAATCTTTATAGTTGAGAGGTATGGCATGCAGTTCTAGAGGTCTTGGTAAATAGATGGCAGAAATGCAGGCAGTGACACAGGAGAGAAAGATGGATTGTGTTAATACCACAGAAACATGGTGAAGTGATTACATGGGGAGGGACATGAAAGTGCCAGGGAGTGAAGTCTTCAGGAATGAAGGTGGAATAGCAACCTGTAAAAAGGAGAATATCAAATGTGAGGTTAGAGAAAAGGAAGAACACCACTCAGTGAAAGGTACAAGCAACTGGGATGGATCAGAACTTAGGATAAGTGCCATGATACTTAAGATAGATGAATAGGGAATTCTGTGGATCAAAGCAGAGTATCATCCCTGAAAGGTGGGAGAAGAGAATAAACTGGTGGGGTAGGCATAAGCAGGGTTACAGTAATGGGAGTTCTTAATCTAGGTTCATAGTTACTAGGTATGTTGTCCTCATATAGCCAAAAATATCCCCAAATCCCAATATATTAGAATGAGGCGGATTTGTTCCCGTGAATCTACTTTTCAAGAATATAGACAGGATTTGACATACAGATTTAAATCTAGGGAATATCATATGGGGCATGTTCTGCAGGCCAGTAATTGGGCAAACACACTGAGGAGGGATGATTTATTAGTATACAAAACACGTGAAGAACGAAATCCACAACCTATCAGATTTGTTACTACATAAGCAAGGAATTCTGATGCACTTATTAATAGTATACACAGACATTGGAATATACTGCAGTGTGATCAGGATTTATCGAATATGTTACCAGACAGGTGTTTGTTTTCCTTTCGCAAAAATAAAAATTTGGCATCTTTTTTCAGTCATTATAAACATTCTCATGTTAGAGCTTGGTCTCAGGAGATGCAAACTACCATTACAGGTGAACGACTTATTGGATGTTTTCCATGTGGTCACTGCATACATTATGACAAAATATCTAAGTCCAAACAGTTCACGAGTAAAAATTGTGGTATTGTGTATGATATTAATTTTTTTGCCAATTGCAGTAGTGACTGGCTAATATATTTAGCCACATGCACTTGTGGATCTTTTTATATTGGCCAAACATCCCGTCCGCTTAGGTTGAGAATTACAGAACATATAAGTAATATCAAAAATAAAAAATCCAGTAATGCATTATACAAGCATTGTATGGCACATAAATCAGCCAAGTTTACATTTCTGATTATTGATTTAGTTAAGGGGAATAAATTAAACAAAACAGGTTGGCATTCCATTTTAGATTCTAAAGAGCAAAAATGGATTGTTAAGCTAGGTGGATTATTTCCACCTGGATTGAATGAGCAATTTTAAACAACCAATGGATGTATTTATTCAATTGATATGCAGATATATAAAACAGTATTGATTTGATTTTACTTTCACACTGATGAAGGCTGTGTCTTTTACCAGCCAAAACCGGTCTGGGTATTTGTTTTTGATGCTGCATTAATAATTAAATAATTTTAGTTTCACAGTTTGCTGGCTCATTGCTTTTTTGGTAGATTTGATATTGTGGAGCCGTGCAATTGCCTTTCGGGCAGGAGGATCTTTCTTGTTGTTACACATGCTGTCCAGGAGACCATTAAGGAGCCTAGCACAATGTAGATCAGAGTGTGTGTATGTACCTTTAAGAAGCATTTCCAGATGTAGCACTTACATATAAATAGTGAGCACATGCAGGCAGCAGTGCATTTTGAGAAAACAGCCAGAGTGTTAACATGAATGAGTGCAGTAGTCAGTAGGTTTATAGGTTTAAGTTTAAGTTAGAAAGCATAATTTCTGATGTGTTTGTGTATAATAAAGCTTTTTGAATAGAACCCATGAATGTTCGTCTGTTTTATCCTGACCAGACGAGTGACATTGTCTCAGAACCGGGATCAACAGAGCTACTTCTTTGAGCTATGAAGTGCAGAGTTGAAGGTGAAGGCAAACTAAGCAGGTTGAGTGAAACAGAGCACAATCAAATGAAAAAGGGCCAGAAATGAGATAAAGGTAAAGAAAACTGCACAAATGATTTCTATGGCAAAAAAAAAAAAAAATGAAATGGCGCATTATAAGACACAAAATGGATTATTAATCAAATGAATAGCACAAAACCTATTATTAAGCAAACGAAAGGGACAAACCACTTATTAATTAAATGAAATGTTAAAAATCATGATATTTGATAAAACTAGCAAAACTATTCATAAGGGGCTTGAATTATCTTTGGTTTGCATAACGAGCATGTTTAAAGTAAAACAAGCACAAGAAAAGTATATTGAGCATGCTAAGAGATTAAAAAGGGCATAACAAGTACAATAAAAGGGCAAATTAAGCTTAAAGAGCAAGGTGATTGCATGTTTTTTAGTAAAAAATGGTGTTTACAGAGTACTATTTTCCACTGACAGAAGGCATTCAAAGCAAAACTAGAGTTGTCTGAAGTATCTTAGAGTGTGCAAAATGTTTGCAGAGTGTGTGCTTTATCATGGTGCAATTATTTCAAAGAGTTTGCTGTGTGCAAAGTGCAGTTATATTGCAAATTGCAGTCAAAGTACAGCCATTTCGAAAAGTTTCTTGTGCTGTGTACATTTATTTGCAGAATGCCACCATTTCAGAGTGTTTCTTACACTGTGTAGAGCTATTTTGCAAAGTACAGCCATTTTAAAAGGTTCTTGTGCTGTGTACAGTTATTTGCAAAGTGCATTCATCTTGAAGTGTTTCTTACTCTGAGCTTTTTCTATTGTATACAGCTTATTCACAAAGTACAGTCATTTCAAAGTATTTCTTACACTGATGAGTGGTTTCACAAAGTACAGTTATTTCAGAGTGCTCTTGTGCTATGGAGGCATTTGGCAAAGTGCAGTTATTTCAAAAAAGTCTATTGTACTATTGGGCATAAGTTCAAGTACTGGCATAAAGTTCTGGCATATATGTTTATGTGTGTGTGTTCGTACATGAGTTCAAGCACCTTCACTACTGTGTGTTGATATGGCAGAGGCATTTCGCAGACCAAGTCCACTTGTGTTTGATCATAATATAGCACAGAATTGGAGAGTATTCAAGCAGGACTACGATATTTTCATACAAGCAGATTTTTCTGACAAAACTGCACATACTAAGACATTCATTTTGCTTAACTTAGCTGGGTCAGAATCCATTGAAAGAGAGGGTTCATTTGTGTATTTCTCCAGAAGTATATGCAGGAGAAGGAGCAGACCATCATATTGTGGTACCGGCTGAATCAAGGAAAGACCCTGAGTGCTTAAAATGTAAATTTAAAGAAATGTGTAACCCCCATACAAATGTTACATTAGTGAGGCACTTATTTTATACAAGAGACCAAAAGCCAGGTGAAACTTTTGCAGTTTATGTCACTGACTTGAGAAACAAAGCTAAAACTTGCAGATCTGGTGACTTGAAAGATGAGTTAATAAAGAACATGTTTGTGTGTGGTGTTAATAGTGCTGCAGTGAGAAAGATTTTACTTTGTGACAGTGATTTAACATTAAGCAAAGCCACAGAGATTTGTCAAATCCATGAGCTCGCAGAAAGGCACACAAGTATTCTTGCAAATGATAAGAGCATAGTCAGGAAATCCTTCTATGTGGCACACCTCATCACGAAGGGCTTTTCATCCAGAAAAAAGGAGGTCATTGTCCCACTGTACTCATCCCTCATTAGACCCATTATAGAATACAACGCCCCATTTGGTATGTACCTCTCAAGACATCTGCAACAACTGGAAAGGCCTCAGAAATACCTCACTAAAAGAATCACAGGCCTAAAGCAGATGCCCTACGCTGACCGCCTTAAAAAACTCCAGCTATACTCTGTTGCATATCGTCTACTCAGAGGCGATCTCTGCTTAACATACAAGGCCATGTCAAACCCAGAGCTGTTGGACATGCTACACTTAAAGAAATCCCAATCCCTCAGAGCTACATGCTCCAGGGATCTAAACCTTGTCATCACAATAAACAAAACATGCTGGAGGGATAGGTTCCTGACCCAGAGACTCCCCAGACTCTGGAATAGATTGCCCATACATGTCAAGCAGAGTGCCTCTTTGGACCTCTTGAAGAGGAACCTTGACGATTGGATGGGAGAAAGGAAATTCACCCCAGGGATCACGTCAGTCGCCCTGCTAGACAGGGGTCCAGGAAAGTAAATAATGTGGGAAGAAATAGCCAGGGAATTGTTATGGCTAGGCTTGTATAGGCCCTAGGGCTGATAGCCTAGTACCAACCTATGAACCTATGAACCTATGAACATAGTTGCAGCAGCCTCTAGAGCAAACGTAGACAGCATGCAACATGTGGCAAGCAGAAGCAGGCCTAAGCACATGGCAGCAGTAACCCCTGCATGTTCCCCTGCGAGGCCCTGTAGCTTTCTAGCAAGTTTCAAGACTAGCTCAGTTAAAAGGGCATGCTCAGTGCAGTATAAGAGTGAGTCAGCAAAACCCAAGTCAAGTCTCATTGTTAATTGTTGTAACTGTGGAGCCAATCACGAGTCTAAAAGAGAGAAGTGTTTAGCATTTGGTAGGCAGTTCTTCAAGTGTAAACAATGGAACTATTTTCAAAAGTTTTGTAAATCAGGCAAGCATTGTTCAGTTATTAAGAAAGGTCACTCAAAAAAGCAGGTTGATCATATAGAGCTGCAACTTTCTATGTAGCTGGTATATCAGTGGTCTGCGAAAAGGTTAATGCAGCAGATTTGTTGGCAAAGAGTGAAGTATTTTGTACTGTCCTGATCAATGGTAAACCCACAGAGCTCAAAGTAGACACTGGATTAAAGTGTAATGTAATGTTACCAGAAACATTTTCTAAAATGAGAGCTGGTGAACAACTTAATTTGGGCAATTGTGCAAAGTTTGTTGCTTATGGAGGTGAAGATATTCAAACGTAAGGCTCAGTAGTGCTTTCATGCTATTTGGCAGGGAACAGTTACAGCTTGCAATTTTATGTAGTCCAAAGACCTGTGCAGTCATTATTAGGTCTCAGAAACAGTTTGAGAATGAAACTGCTTTCTTTTAACAAAGAAGTACATCATGTAAGCACATGTCCCAGTTCCAGCTTCAGTGATGCTATTTTCTTAGAGTATGCTGATGTTTTTGATGACAAGCTAGGCAAACTTCCAGTTGTGTACTCCATGAAATTAGACCCAGAGGTCAGTCCAGTGGTCAGACCAGCAAGGTGATTTCCAATAGTTATGCAGAACAAAGTCAAGGTCCAATTAGACAAAATGGTGCAGCAAGGTGTGATTTGCCCAGTCACAGAACCAACTGAGTGGGTGTTGTCTATAGTAGCTACTCATAAGAAAAATTCAGATGAAATAAGAATATGCACAGACCCAAGAGACTTGAACAAAGCATTAAAAAGGCATCATACTATGCATACAGTTGAGGAGATTGCAACCCTCATGCCAAATGCCACTGTTTTTTTCTGTCTTAGATGCAAAGAGTTCATTTTGGCAAGTGATGCTTAATTGCAAATCTTCACTACTAACTACATTCAGCACCCCATTTGATAGATACAGATTCCTCAGGATGCCTTTTGAATACATTCTGCCAGTGAAGTCTTTCAGCGTGCAATGGAGCAAATTTTTTTCCAGCTACCAATGAGCAATAATAGTTAATGATTTACTAGTTGGAGGTAATGGTGAAGCAGAGCATGACAGAAACCTCAGGAAAGTTCTGGACATGGTTAGAACAACACCAGAGAGCATTTGATAACCTCAAACAGCAAACTGGTCACCCACCTACATTAAGATACTATGATGTTCACAAACCAGTAGTTCTTTCCTGTGATGCCTCAAAGTTCGGTCTTGATGCAGTTATTCTTCAAGAGGGCAGACCTGTTGCCTATGCATCTAAAACTCTTACCCAAACTGAGATGCAGCATGCACAAATTGAGAAGGAACTTTTGACAGCTGTGTTCACATGTTCAAAGTTCCATGATTATATTTATGGCCGAGCAATCCAGATAAAAACTGATCATCAGCTTCTAGTAAATATTTTGAAGAAGCCTATGTGTTCCACTCCAGCAAGACTACAAAGAATGATACTAAAATTGCAAAAGTATAATTTCAAAATGGTCTAAACAAAGGGTAACCTTCTTTATCTGGCTGATACCTTATCCAGATTGCCCAGAAATACTACAGAACAGCTTGATGCATGGAGTTTTGACTTTGATGTCATGGAAGTGAGTAGTTTTTCTACCACACAACTAAATGAGCTACGATATTATACAAAGACTATTCCAATTTTGCAAAAGCTCAACCACTATATCAATTTTAAGATGGCTGTTAAAGCAATCTAGTGTACTGCCAGAAGTACAACCTTACTTTTCATACAGAGATGAGATGCTGATGGAAGATTGTATCATTTTCAAAGGTCACAAAATTGTTCCTACTTCCTTACAACATAAATACATTCAGATTTTACATCGTGGTCACCCAGGTTCTGGTTTTACCAAAAGAAGGGCAAGAGAACTAGCATTTTGGCCTTCTCTAGCACTTGATAAAGTGCTTTCTTCTTGTTTAGTGTGCAACAATACTAAGCTGCATTTGCAAAAAGAGCCACTTCAGCTAAGCCAAATTCCTGAAATACCTTGGTCAACAGAAGCAGCTGACATATTTGAGTGGAACAGTGAACATTACTTAGTGTTGGTAGACTCTTATTTAAACTGGTTTGAGATTGATTTGCTACCTAACCTAACATCCAGTCAGGAGTGGCTCATGCTATAGGACTGCAGGACTGCAGCCCCCCACCTGTAAAAATGAATAAATTCCCCACATAAAAAAAAATTAAAAATCTTTTCTTTCACAAGTAGTCCTGGACTCCGCGCATGCGTGCTTAGCTCTGACTACTGTGTTAGGCAGACCAGATCTCCACGTATGCATGCATGCTCATCCCTGAACTTCAGACTGCTCTCTTAGGCAGTCTAGATAGGGAAGGCAGGAAACTCCACCCTTCCTCCCCAGAGGTCTGTGTGGTGACGACCGCAAGGTCACCGGACTGCATTGCCCGTAGGCTGGAGGCTCCAGTCTATTCAAGTCTCGCGGGAACCCACCAGCAGGATGCCCCAGCCTACTCACATCTCGCGGGGCTCCAGCCTATTCAAGTCTCGTGGGGACCCACCAGCAGGATGCTCCAGCCTACTCACATCTCGCGGGAGTACACAACGCGCGGGCCATTATGGAGAGTAGAGACAAATGGAAGACTTAACTGGACAGGATTTGTGTGTGTGTGTGTGTGTGTGTGTGTGTGTGTGTGTGTGTGTGTGTGTGTGTGTGTGTGTGTGTGTGTGTGTGTAATGCCCCAGGTGCTACATGGTGGTGGGTAGAGAATAAGGTTTGAACCCTGTACCTTGGGCCCAAGTGACAAGATCCTGAATTCCCTACCCACCACTATTTGTTAAAAATTTGCAGATTTTTGCCTCATATTTGTTCTGTTCCTCATAAAATTTATGGTTTCTGTATTTTTGTTTCTTGACACAGTCAGTGGTGCAGTGGTGCACTGGTAGCATTGTTGCCTGACAGCTACAGGTTCTCTGGTTTGATTCTTAGCTGGGAAGTCATCTGTGTGGAGTCTTGCATGTCCTCCCTGTGTTTGTGTGAGTTTGCTCTGGTGTCCTCCCATCTTACAAAGACATGTGTTTGGAGTGTTTCTCCCTGGGCCTCTGCTGAAAATTGGCTTTTGTTCCAAGTCAGACTTTCCTGGTTAACAAATGTTAAATAAAAATGACAAGCATTTGGATTTCAGACTTCATATTCTTCAGAAAGTACATGGTAACACAAAACATTTTATTCTAGCAATTTTTGAAGTTTATAAGATGGATATTTGAACTTTGTCCCTATTTTTGGGATTGTATTCCCCCATTATTGGCTTCGTCCAGGTTTTTTGTGCTAAAGTTGAGAGCTATGGTGAGAACTGAATTCACTGAATATGTTTGGGGGCTGTATTCCCCCATTACTGGCTTTGTCTTGTCTACATGTTTTTTGCTAACAGGTTGAGAGCTATTGTGAGAAATGAATTCACTGAATATGTTTGGGGGCTGTATTCCCTAGTTATTGGCTTTGTTCAGGTGTTTGTGCTAAGAGGTTGACAGCTATGGTGAGAACTCAGTTCACTAAATGGTAGCCATTTAAGTTTCAGTCTTCCTCTCTTTCATAAAACAGATGATTTGTTGTAGTAGTATGTTGCTCTGACTGTTTTGCACAGTGTCCTGGGTTCAATACTTGGCAATGAAATGTATGGTGGTAGCACAGCATTTTATTCTAGCAACTTTTCAACATTATATAAGCAATGTTTAAAATGTATCCCTGGTTTTTGGGTTTGTGTCCCCCCCCCCCCCAATAATTTTTGGCTTTTTTCAGATTTCTTGTGCTGCAAAGTTCAGAGGTACAACTGAGTGTCAAGTAGATTTTACAAGAAGCTGATAGCTGCAGGGGAACAAAAGTTCAGTGCTGCTTATGCTGAGTCTGCTTGCATTGTTAATAGAACAACAGGTAGCGTACTTACTTTTGATGCAGAAGGCTCTGGGTTCTACTCCCACAGTAGGAAGATGCATTGCTGATATTGTACTGTGTTGTAAAGGGGGTAGAAGCTGCAGTCCTTTTTGGCAAATATACCTAGTAACTGTGAACTTATCAGTTTGCCATCCATTCCCTATTGCAATATTACTAGCTTATCATTTTTTAATGCAGCATAGGCAATTTATTCCTCAAGGGCAACAGGCACTCTTTTTGTAGATGAAACAATGAAATATAAAGTTGTTTGCTAGCAGCAACCTCTTCATTAGTTACAGATTTCTTTAATGTGGAATTATTTAGATGACTTTTACTTCTTCAGAGATTGTGCATATTTACTGATAATGGTGGACTGTAGAAGTTTGAGTAGACTTTTATGATGGAAATGTTTTGAACTGTGCAGTTTTGTCATTATTGGTGCATGCATTTTGTTTCATTGTTTACTCTAAAAATGTTCTGAATTGGGCAGTTTTGTCATTATTGGTGCATGCGTTTTGTTTCATTGTTTACTGGAAAAATTTTCAAAACAATAAATTTAAATTGCCCTCTAACAACTGTAATGTATTGTACAAGGTATATAATTTATTATAATCAGGAAGGTGTATCAAAGAGCACATGTATGTTTCATGTGCAAGGGGCCTATGATTTGAAAACAGCCCAAAGTTAATCTTTATCTGCCACTGGCAAAATGTATTTTCTTTGAATGTGGGCTTCATTGCTGTTTCATTGAATGTGGGTTTCAAGGGCATAGAAGTTTTAATGCTAAGTCTGTTTTCATTGAGAGACTGCATTGCTTTCTTTAGCAGATGTCTTAGTGTCTGTGCTGTAAAATGCAAAATAAAACTTTCAAATGAAATCCAAATCATCATAGAAGTAAAGCAGCATGCACATTAGTGTTTATGGTAAATGGAGTGAAATAGCCAAGTAATGGATCATTAGAATGGCTGCAGGGGGGAGGGCTCCATTCGACCATGATTTTGTGAGGGGGAAGGATGGCAAACTCAAAGAGAGCCCCAGCTGAACTATACCACCCAACTGTCCAGATTTTCACAGCATGAATAGATTTTTGCTTCTTATTTTTGGTTTGTTCCTTATATAATTTGTGGTTTTCTGGAAAATCATTTAGGAATTAAGTCACTAAATAATGACACACTGAGTTTCAGACTTCATAGCTATGTCAAGAATCTAAATGGGAACACTCAGATCTGCTCTGAGTTACAGCACAATGGCACTAAATATACAGAACCAACTGATATTGCCAACATCCTAGCAGATAGGTTCAGTGCTAACTTTACCCCCCTCTTACCCCCTAGACGGCCCAGTTCTATACCGGAAGAATGCAAAGTTCCTATAATCATGGCTGCACAGGTAAAAAACATACTCTCCAAAGCCAAGAACACAGCATTCATGGGACCTGACAATATCCCAGGCTGCGTTCTACACAAACTACAGAATGAACTGGCACCCTACCTAAGTACCATGTTCAATCATAGCCTCACCTCAGGCTTTGTACCCACTGAATGACGCACAGTGATGGTTATCCCACTCCACAAAGGGGGAGTCACGACGGACCCTGGGAACTATCACCCCATTAGCCTGATGAGCCTGGTCTGCAAGGCCATGGAACGTATCATCGTGGAACTCATAAACAAAGACATTGGTAATCTCCAAACTCTGGACCCTACCCAGTTTGGATTTGTAAAAGACAGATCATGTCTCCTAAACCTGACTGACTTCTTTGAAGCAGTCACCAAAGCCATAGATAAGGATAAAATAGTTCATACAGCTTATCTAGATCTCACCAAGGCTTTCGACACCATCCCCTACTCTGGAATTATAGATAAGCTCACTAAACTAGGTATAAATCCCTATGTTACAAGATGGGTTGCCAACTGGCTCAAGGACAGAACCCACACTGTGAAAGTAGCGGATTACAAATCCGACATCAGACCAGTGACAAGTGGAGTACCACAGGGTTCAGTCCTGGGTCCTCTCCTGTTTGGTATCTACTTCTCTGAAGTGCAGGCCAACACAGAAGGTGTTTGGCTAACAAAGTTTGCAGATGACTGCAAACTAGGAGCCATAATCGAAACTCCTAATGATGTGGACAAACTACAAAAGGGCCTCACTGAGACAGATACCTGGTGTCAAAGCCATGGCCTGAAGATCAATGCCAAAAAGTGTATTGTCATCCCCTTTGGTAAAAACTCTGTACCCATAAACTACCACATAGCTGGTAGTCTACTTAATGCTGAAAATGTGATAAGAGACCTTGGGACACAGGTGGACGGTAGTCTCTCCTTTGATAATCACATCGCCACAGTGGTCAGGAAATCCTTCTACGTGGCTCATCTCATAACAAAAGGATTCTCATCCAGGAAAAAAAGAGGTCATTGTTCCCCTCTACTCATCACTCATTAAACCCGTTATAGAGTACAACGCCCCTTTTGGTATGTACCTCACAAGACATCTATAACAATTGGAAAGACTACAGAAATACCTCACAAAGAGGATTACTGGCCTCAAACAGATGCCCTATGCAGACCGTCTCAAAAAACTACAGCTTTACTCCATCGCATATCGCCTACTCAGAGGTGATCTCTGCCTAACATACAAAGCTATGTCAAACCCAGAACTGTTGGACATGCTCCACTTAAAGAAATCCCAATCCCTCCAAGCTACACACTCTAGGGACCTAAACCTTGTCACCACAATAAACAGAACATGCTGGAGGGATAGATTCCTGTCCCAGAGACTTCCCATACTCTGGAACAGACTACCTATCTATGTCAAACAGAGCTCCTCATTAGCACTCTTCAAGAAAAATCTTGATGATTGGATGGGAAATGGGAAATTCACCCCAGGGATCACTTCTGTGGCTCTGCTCAACAGGGGCACAGGAAAATAATTTTCTTAGGTGGCAAAAGCCAGGGTACATTTTTTGGCTAGGCTTGTATGGGCCCTAGGGCTGATAGCCTAGTACCTACCTATGAATCTATAACCTTCAGAAAAATGCATGCTAAAGTAAGACCTGTTATTCTATCAACTGTCTCAGTTTATACAAGAGCAATTTTTAGTACTGTTTATATGTTCCCCCAATATATTTGGCCTTGTCCAGATTTATTGCATTAACAGGTTGAGAGGTACATGCAAATAAATTGCTTTATAGAATTAGGCATAGCCAAACCTCTCAACTGTCCCTGATGTTGGCTGAAAATGTTGCTCTTCCCCTAATAATCCCTCCACAAAATAGCAGTTTTGGAAGAAAACATGGAGGGTTTACAATTAAGAAATAACTGTAATAATCAGAGTTATAGATTACTTTTATTTCAGAAATGCATGTAGATTCTTTTATTTTGTCAGCTGCTCAAGTTAGCAGTACTAATATTAAAAAGTGTCACTTCTTTGACAGGTTTCCAGCTGTATTGTGTGGCTATTTTATATTTTTGCATCACATTTTTGGTCCATTTTTCATAAAATTGTGTTTTTTTTGTAAATTAGTGGCAAATCATTAAAGATTGAAGTTATAAAATAATGACAGACATTTGAGTTTCAGATTTCATACCCTTCAGAAAATTCATACTAATGCAAGCCCTACTATTCTATTATCTTTCTAAGTTTATAAGAGCAATATTTAAAAATTGTCCTTATTTTTGGGCCTTTGTCCCACTTCTATGTATGGCTTTGACCAGATTTCTTGCTCTGAGGTTGACAGGTATGACAAATGTGTCAGGGCCATCACAGTCAGCCAGAGACATTTCAAATTGTGACATACTTGTTACACCCCACTCCCCCATGTAGTGACTCTGGATGTGTCCAAGCAAGGCAAGGAGCAGTTATGCAGTGTAAATGTGCAGAGTCTCCCCCCATCTAAGGTAGACCCAAGTACTACAGTGGCTTTTCATCTGTTCTTGATTTTGCGGAATGGTCTGGTTTCTGTCATATTTTTGTACTGTTGATTTATGCTTATTACTCAGAAAGTGCCTGCTGCTCTGTGTTTAAGTAGCAATGCTTTAATGACCATCAGGTAAGCTTGTCTGAGATCATAACATGCAAGTAATCTTTAATAAGCATACTATTAAAGAATTGCCAACAGTGAAAGCCTTTCTGTTGTCGCCTTGCAGAGAATACTTAACTAGATAAGGTATAAGCCTTGGGTATTGAAATGCATATGACAGTATTTGTAATAAAGGACAGGATTACATTATTTTAAGAAACTCATTACACTTGTTGGAGACTTCCAGTCATCTCTGAGGGCTTTACCCATAAACTAAACAGAATGCCAATCTATCATGTGCGGTCCACAACCTGTACAGTAATCCTTTAAGCAATGTATCTTGAGCTTGTCTCTTATTTGCTTTTCATTTTTTACTTTGATCATGTTTTCCCCATGAAACAAGTAGATAGTTGTCAGGCAGCAGATCTTCTTTGGATAAGAAACATTTTTACAAGTGGGGGCATCACAGAGATTGCTACTTTTAGCATGTTACTTGGTACTTTAATAAAGATGAACATAAATTATAATTAGAACTGCAGTGCAAGGAGAAGTGGTTTGAGTTGAGTGCTGCTTGTTTTTCTTATACTTGATTTTGACTGGCATTCCAGTAATGTATTTAAAAAGTAATTTACTTTTTCATGCCTCACAACCTTTTTGTTTCCATCTAGATATTAAGTAAGCTGTCATGCAGCCAATACATTGAAATATTTTTATTCTTTTACACTTCATTTTGTCTTGATTGGACTCTCATAATGACGGTTTGGCACCCAGGGCAGTGTATTTAATTAAAGTTAGTTTTTGTGGTTTTGACCATACCTCCTCCCCTTTCTAGTCGGCAGCACTTCTTCCCATTGACCCCACCCATTCAGCTGTCTCCTGCAGCCCCCCTTTGATTTGAAGTCACCAGCCACCACTGCATCCAGTGCTGTTATTACTAAGATGAAACGTCATTTCTCAGTCCATGGTAGTCCACACAAAGTTATTTCTGACAATGGTTCTCAGGTTTACCAGTCAATTGTTTCAGAGATTTGCTAAAGAGTGGGAGTTTATCCTTGTTACTACCAGTCCTGAATATCCTCAGTCAAATGGCCTTGCTGAACGTGCAGTACAGAGTGCAAATCAAGTACTGGAGAGGTTAAAGAGTGACAATACCGATATCTTCTTGAACTTACTCAATCTCAGAAATATATCCCGTGACAATTTACTTGTCTCACCTGCACAGTGACTTCTATCCAGGCAAACTAGAGCAACCTTGCCTATCAGTTCTAGTTTGTTGGTGCCTAATGCTGAAAACAACAGAGCACTCAAAGCCCAACTTTTTTAAGAAGTGTTCTTGTCAGAAGTCCAGCTATGATAAAATGAGCAGATTTCTTCATCCATTAAAAGAAGGAGAGACAGTGAGGATGTAAACAGCGAAAGGCTTCCATCAAATTGGTCAAGTGAGAGGTATATTTACTGAGCCAAGATCCTACTTAGTGGAATCTGAGGGTATAGAGTACAGGAGAAACCGCAGACATCTTCTTCCTGTATCAGAAATGATATTGTAGCATTGTACCTGTGATACAGACTGTAGATCTCAGAGCAGCCCAGACAATGTTCATACCAAAGAATGTGTCATAGTATCCATTTCCATTCCTGATGATGTCCCAGATATCCCAATAGTTGAACATTCCTCGAAGACAGTCCCCATTGCTAGATCCAATTCTGACTTTTATGTTATACGAAAAGGTCGTATTTCCAGACCTAGTGTAAAATACACAGCACTTTGGACATAATTGTTTTATATGTGACTAATTTTGTATGATTGCATGTCAAATAATTAGTTCTGTATAAATGCATGTCAAAAGATCATTTCTGTAAATTGCATGTCATTGAATACTGTAATTTCATATATGGACTATTTCTCAAAGAGAGAGGCTGTAGATCAGAGTGTGTGTATGTACCTTTAAGAAGCATTTTCACATGTAGTACATGCATATAAATAGCGAGCATCAGAAGGCAGCAGTGCCATTTTGAGAGAACAGCCAGAGTGTTAACATGTATGAGTGCAGTAGTCAGTCTGTTTATAAGTTTAAGTTACAAAGCCTCATTTCTGATGTGTTTGTGTGTAATAAAGCTGCTTGAACAGAACCCATGAATGCTCATCTGTTTTATCCTGACAAGGTGAGTGACACAAAATTCCCAATTTTTCCCAAAACACTGTCTGTTTAATTGGCTTCCTTGAGATCTTACAGCAGGCAAATGAAAGCTGAGGGAATGAAAACCCTGTATCACAGGAAATAACTAACTGCCAGACAGGAATAAATTAATTCATATTAGGGATAAAACTCAGGCCCTTGCTCACAAAAGGCCAGAACTCTATTTAATTTGCCAAACACAAACTATACTATGGTGAATCTGTGCTCTGTGGTAGTGAGGCAACATAGATGGCTGTGTTCTTGGACCATGAGAAATTCAGTAAACTGGTGTGAAACAGTGGCAGGAAGGTTACAATTAATAATGTGGTTAATCAAGTTGGAAGTAGTCAAGGATGTCCAGGTAAAGCCACGATTAGCTAACAATGATTCATGTTACTGAGCAGTTTAAAGTGTGAACAAGGTATGAACATGAGGATAATATGATGATTTAAGGGAATGGATCAGGGGTAAGTACTCAAGGCCATGGACAATATTTTAAGGAAAAATGCAAAAATTAAAAACAAAAGCTGAAAAGGCAAGTGTGACAATGCAGGATGGTGAAACTATAAATTATGTCAAAAGACAGGACAGAGAGCTGGTGGAAAGAAAGGAGTGAAAAAGAGGTGGCAACATTCAAGGAGGCAAGCCTAAAGGCAGCAAATTAGGCAAGAGTAGCAAAGGCACAACCAGAAAAGGGAGCAAATCAGAAGGGGTCAAGAAAGGGGACAATGGTATCCTTAAGTATGTAGCAGAAAGAAGGACGGCAGGGACAACCTTTGTGAAGCTGAGCAAACATAGAAGGGAGATCATAGATGCCTGGGAAAAAAGTAGAAATGCTGAATAGATGTCATTTACAGAGGAAAGCAACAGCAGTGTGACATACTGGGAGGTAAGGAGGATAGAGTGGGGAGAACAGTGGATAGGCCTTACAGTAAACAGGGAAGAGAGTGAAAGAGAGAGACAGAAAACTGTTTTCTCTAATGGATGATAAAACACAGGGACCAGATGGACTCCTCATGAAGCAGGCCAGTGTGTTGGCAAATACTCCGTTGGAAATTTTCATCAGATCAATGACCTGTGCAATAGTTTCAGATGAAGGCAAGGCAGCAAGCGGGGTACCTTGTATAGGTTAGGAGCAGAAAAGAAAATCCAAGAAAATTACAGACTTGTTAACATATCAGTAGTGGAGGCAAAAAATCCTGAAGGAAAGGCTGCCTACTTTCTTAGAGGAAAGCAATACCAGGGCAACAATGAACATGGATTTAAGGTCAGAAGAAGTCACACATAATCCAGTTTTTATGGCTAGATTACAGGAAAACTTGACAGTGGATTACCAGTAGATGTGGTCTACCTGAACTTCACCAAAGCATTTGACCTGGACCTGCACAGGCAGCACTTGGGGAAAAAAAAAAAAAGAAGTCAGAGATAGGATCAAAGTAAAGGAAATAGATTACTGGATGTATGTGTGGTAGGATGTAGCAGCTTTTGATTGAAGTGGCAATATCAAGAATAAGGAAAGTGATTATTAGAGTACCAGAAAAGTCCAGTACAGTCATTTTGATCATACTTAAGGAAACAGAAACTACAACTAACACTGATAACACAAAGAAAGTGTAGAAGTAAAGGATTGGAGAAGATTCCATAGAAGGATCTGAAAAGACTGACCAAATGGGGAGAAAGTTGGCAACTGAAATTTAGTGCAGTTAAATGTAATGTTGGCAACTGAGGTATAATAACATTGTTGTGAGGTATCAGATGGGGGATCATGGAACTCATACCAAAACAGTAGGAAATTGGTCAGGGTGTTGTTCATACCTGGATTATACTACCAGGAGAGGAATAAGGAGGTAATGATACCAGCAGATAGAATGGCAGGGTATTTTCTCAGCTGAATGGACTCCAAAAGCAATGAGGTAATCCTCTCATTCAATCAAGCCCTTGTCAAGCCATACCTTGACAGCTGTATGCAGTTTTGGATGTAATACAAGGACAAGGACATTAGGCTGCTGGAATGAATCTAGAGACATACTACAGAATAATTTATAGGATGACAGGAAAAAGATATGACCAGTATATAACTCACTATAGCAAGAAGAGGCAGAAGGGGCATGTTATGGATGCCCAGCATCATGTCATGGTGATACAAAATAGGTTGCTATGAGCAAGTAGAAAAAAGGAAGAATGAGAGGAGGGGGCATAGGTAAATGATTGCAGAGACCAACTACTCCATAGATCTCTGAAAGTACTTGTCGCTCATCCCTCCCTAGTACAGATGACAAACAGGTGGAGTAGTTCATTTATATACTTTATTACATAGAAACACATCAGGATGGACAGCAGCATTACAAAATATAAACAAACTGATTAACTGACATTCTACACAAACATACATACATGCTTACATCTCAACAGCTAACTACAAAATGGCAGTCAAGCTTACACATACTCAGTATTTATACACTTGTGCAAGCCCCTAGAAAGTTTCTTAAAGGCATACATACATATTGATTTACATCCTTCCTCTTAAATAGCTTGCCCTCAATGAAATGCTATTGGAATAAAACATTCAATAATATAGACTTTAGAAATAAACACAATACTCATGTCCAAGTTGCTGTGTATCTGTAACATGGTCTGGAAATGCCACCTGATCTAGTAATATAGTAATCAAAACTGGGTTTAACAACAGGGACAGTCTTCAGTGAACAACTCGTATCAGCAATTTTGGGATTTATCTCAGGAACAGGGATATTTACTGGAACATCCTCTGGAACTGGAACACTAGACAACTCGCTCTGATATAAAGGGTCTTTTTCACATGCTAAATGCTGCAGTACAGGCTTGGACACTGGCATCAAATGTTTCCAATTCCACCTAAACTCTATTCCTTGCGATTCCACAATGTACGATCCTAGCTCTGGGTAAATACTCTTTCCTACTCCAATCCAATTATAACCATTACACATTTGCATTCTCACTGTCTCTCCTTCATGTAATGAATTGAGTGGTTTGCTGGACTTATCATAATAAGACTTCTTGGCTAGGCATTTCTTTAACAGATGGGCTTTCACTGATCTGTTATTCTTAGTACTTGGAACCAAATAAACTACTGCTGATTGGTAAGGTAGTTCTGGTTTGTCTCGGCAGAGGTCTCTGGGCAGATGAACCAAGATGTTTATCATGAGGAACATTTCTGAGATACAAGAGGTTCAGGAAAACATCACTATTATCTCATTTTGTCTTCTCTAGTAACTGTTTCGCACTTTGAACTGCATGTTCTGCCAAACCATTTGACTGTGGTTACTCAGTAACATGAATAAAGTCCCACTCTTCAGCAAATCTTTTGAATTGCTGGCTAGTAAACTGTACCATTGTCAGAAATAACTTTGTGCAGACTACTATGGACTGAAAAATTATGCTTCATCTTAGTAATGACAGAACTGGAAACTAGATTAGGAAGTAGATCAGTCTCAAATCAATTGGAATAAGAGTCTACTAATTCCATTTGAAAATGTCAGTGGCTGCTGTTGACCAAGGTAGTTCAGGAATCTGGTTTAGCTGAATTGGTTCCTTCTGTTGATGTGGCTTTGTACTATTACATACAAAACAAGATGAAAGTACTCTCTCAATATCTTGTGACATAAAAGGTCAAAATACTAGACCTCTCATCCTTCTTTTGGTAGAATCAGTTCCTGGGCCCTCAGTGCAAGATAGTAATATTTTCTTGTTGCAAGGCTTTTAGAACAATGACTTTTGCACCTTTCATGATAATACCATTGTCAGACAAAATCTCATCTCTGTTAGGAAAATAAGGTTGCACTTCTTAAGATAAATTAGATTGCTTTGATGGCCATCCTCGATTGATAAAGTGGTTGAGCTTCTGTAGAACTGGATCTGAGGCTGAGGCTTCTAAGTCATCAAGATGTGTGGAAAAAAAAATTCTCACTTCCATGACCTCAAAATCAAGTTTCTCATTCTCATGCTGTTCAGTGGTATTTATGGGTGATCTGGATAATGTATTAGCAAGATAAAGAAGTTTTCATTTTGTGTAGACAAGATTGAAATTATACTTCTGCAATCTCAGTATCATACGTTGCAATCTGGCTGGAGTTATATGCATAGGCTTTCTCAAAATAGTAGCTAGAGGCTGGTGATCAGTTTCGATCTGTATAGGTTGACCATAAATATAATCATGGAATTTTGAACATGCAAACACAATCGCCAAAAGCTCTTTCTCTATCTGAGCATACTGCATCTCAGTTTGGGTTAGAGTTCTGAATACATAGGCAACAGGTTGACCCTCTTGAAAAAATGATTGCATCAAGACCAAATTTTGAAGCATCACAGGAAAGAGTAACTGGTTTCTAAACATCATAGTATCTGAGAGTTGGTAGACTGACAATTCTCTGTTTCAGGACATCAAAAGTTCTCTGGTGCTGTTCCAGCCATGACCAGGATACATCTTTACATGTCAACTCTCTGAGCAGTGCTGCTAATTGGCTCAAATTGGGAATGAACTTCCCTAGATAGTTTACCATGCCAAGAAAATGTTGAAGGACTGGAACATTGTCTGGAGCTGGCATCTCAAGAATGGCTGTTTGCTTGGAAGTATCTGGTCATAAGCCTGAACTGGTAAATAAATGACCAACATAAATAACTTCTCATAACCTGAACTTACACTTCTGAGGATTCAGCTTAAGATTCACTTTATGTGCTCTCTCCAGAAATTTATTGAGGTTTCTGTCATGCTCAGCTTAACCATTACCTCCTACAAGAAGATCATCTGCTATAATAGCACAAGGATACACAGAATAAATTTGATCCATTGCAGGCTGAAAGACTTCACTGGCAGAATTTATCCCAAATGGCATTCTCAGAAATCTGTACCTGCCGGGGCGTGGCCAAGGATGAACACAGGATAGCAGCAGATTTCTTCAGCTCCACCAATTTCATTACACTGACAGGAATTAATTACTTAAAAAATTAATTTTTGAAGTAATTTTCTTTCTAAATACGTTTGTTTTATATAGTTCTTGAACTATATCTAAAAATGAAAGGAAATCTTAACAATATTCCTGTCAGAAATCACTGTGGAAATTTTCCTGTCAGTTTATCAGTCTGAAATGAGTTCCAGTAAGACAAATTCTCAAGACTCCAGCATCAAGAAAGAACTTCAGTCTCTGATAATTATAATCCAGCAACTTACTGATAAAATGGATAAAATGGATACTAAAATAGACACCTTCATAAAAAAACTACAAAACAAATAGACCTGTTACATACAGACCTGCAACAACAGAAGATCCAGATGACAGGCATAGAAGAAGCTGTGAATGACATGGAAAATAGAATCCAAGAAGAGGAAATCAACATTGAGTTTCTGCTGAAACAAAATACACATTTACAAACAAAGCTGGATGACCTGGAAAATAGATCTAGGCGCAATAACATTAGGATTTTTGGACTGCCAGAAAATATTGAAGGTAACAATATTACTTCTTTTTTAACAACTTGGCTCCCTAAAACTTTAGACTTAACAGAAGCATTCTCTTTTGGTATCGAAAGAGCACATAGATCTATAGCTAATACTAACTCTAACAAAAATATCCTAGATCAGTTATAGTTAGATTTCTATCATCTTTTGATAAAGAGATGGTTCTTAAATCTGCTTGGGCTAAAGCTCCTGTTAAGATTAATGAGACAACTGTGCGTTTTGACAATGACTATTCTTCCATGGTAATAGCTAAAAGAAAAGTTTTTCTGCCACTAATAAGGGAGCTTATGAAAGCACAGTTTAAAACATACCTTCTGTTTCCTGCCAAGCTTAAAATCTTCCTTCCTGATGGTCCTAAGGTTTTCGATGATTTAGACTCTGCTTTACTGTTTGTCAAAGAAAAAAGGATTTTGGATAAAATAGAAGAAATGGAATGGGCTAGTTCTTCATTAAAGAGATTGGCAACTGAAGCTTCATGGAAGACTTCAGAGAAGAAGAGACTAAAAAACAAATGATTTGTTATATGTTTTTTTTCTCTCATCATTTTAGTTCATTATTAATCTTTTGAATATAGTTCCTGCATTTCCAGAAAGCCACACATATTTTGGAAAAGATTTAATCAAAGTTATTCTCTGTGTGCAAAGAAATGTTTTGTTTCATAACCAGTCAAAATACCTGAAGATTTAATGGCAAGCTGTGATTCAATTTGTTTCTCTTTCTGAAAAGAAGTAAGGTTAGTAATTTGATACATTTTTTATCTTTACCTTTTTTTTCCTTCTCCTTTTATTATTTTCTTTGTTTAAGCAATGACATTCTATTTAGATTATGTAGTGGGTAAAGGGTGGGGAGGGCAGGAGTGAACAGTAATGAAAATATCATTAATAGAATAATAACATATTTATTCCTTGTAAAAGTTTTATAAGTTCTTCAAATGCTATTTCTAATTATACTTTCTTGATTATACTGCTTATGCTTGTTTGTAAATAATCTGTTATGCTTTAACTAATAATAATCAGAACTAAATAAGAGTAAATAATATGTTTTATTTTTAACTCTATTAATATAAACAGTAAGTAACATTCCATTGTATATACTTCTTACAGCTTTCTCTTACTTTTTTTATTTCTGCCTCACTCCCTTTTATTTTCTACTCTCTTTTCTTTTCTTTATTAATATATAGAAATGCTTTTGATTGTGTGGGCACAGTGAATAATAGGATTTGTATGAAAATTGAGTTGGGAGAAGAATGTTGAGTTTTATTGCTTGTTGGTAATTTTGGGCTTAATTTCACTTACATAGAAGCTGTAATGATCTGTGGAATACATTGTGAAGGTTTTGTCATGTTTAGATGCATTTACACTGCTAAATGAATGTTTGTCACTAGTTTTTAATAAGTTTCCCGCCAAAATGTTAAGAGAGACAAATCTGAGATGTGGGCTGTCTCATGCACAGTGTTCATGAGTTACTTCAGAAGCTTCAGCTCACAGAATTCTCACAGAGAAACTGAAAGCAGTTAGTATAACCTTTGACATAGTTATCACACTGACACACCACAGATTCAAGAAAATACTCTATTCATAAAATATGTCAGTTATAATGTTTTGTTTCATAACCAGTCAAAATATCTGAAGATTTAATGGCAAGCTGTGATTCAATTTGTTTCTCTTTCTGAAAAGAAGTAAGAGGCTGTAATGGTCTGTGGAATACATTGTAAAGGTTTTGTCATGTTTACATACATTTACACTACTAAATGAATGTTTGTCACTAGTTTTTAATAAGTTTCCGCCAAAATGTTAAGAGAGACAATCTGAGATGTGGGCTGTCTCATGCACAGTGTCCATGAACTACTTCAAAAACTTCAACTCACAGAATTCTCACAGAGAAACTGAAAGCAGTTAGTATAACCTTTGACATAGTTATCACACTGACACACCACAGATTCAGGAAAAATACTCTATTCATAAAATATGCCAGTTATAATGAGTCTAAATGATGTAGTTTCTTGTAGTAAGTAAATGTCTTATTTTAGAAGGCATAGAAAATGAAACATTTATTTAAATGTTTTTGAAAATTTACTTAACAGCAGCATAATAATCTGTGTTAATATTTGTGTTCCAAACATATACTTTACTATAACTCATTTAATTCATCTGATTGACAAGCATAAATAATCTTATAACTCTATTCTGGAAGAAATGTCATGTGATATATTTTAAAGCAGTAGGTTAGCATGATTGTAAAATCTGGTTACTAAAATGTGTTTGCTGTGCATTATTTTGTATAAAGCAGACAGATTTATTCTAGGGACAGCAAGTAGGACAGTGCTCAACAAAGACACAACTCAGTGAGATCAGATATATATATATATATATATATATATGTGTGTGTGTGTGTGTGTGTGTGTGTGTGTGTGTGTGTGTGTGTGTGTGTGTGTGTGTGTGTGTGTGTGTGTGTGTGTGTATGTATGTGTATGTGTGTGTGTGAGTGTGATGGCTTTTTTTATATAATAATGCAAGTGTTTCTGAGAATCTGCATAACTATCCAATATGATTTATAATAATTTCTATGAATACAATATTTTACTCTATTGACAAAATGAATGTTTGTCACAAGTTTTAATAAGTTTCCGCCAAAATGTTAAGGGAGACAATCTGGGATGGGGCTGTCTCATGCACAGTGTCCATGAACTACTTCAAAAGCTTCAACTCACAGAATTCTCACAGAGAAACTGAAAGCAGTTAGTATAACCTCTGACCTAGTTATCATACTGACACACCACAGATTCAGGAAAAATACTCTATTCATAAAATATGTCAGTTATAATGAGTTTAAATGATGTAGTTTCTTGTAGTAAGTAAATGTCTTATTTTAGAAGGCATAGAAAATGAAACATTTATTTAAATGTTTTTGAAAATCTACTTAACAGCAGCATAATAATCTGTGTTAAAACTTCTGTTCAAACATATACTTTATTATAATTCATTTAATTCATCTGATTGACAAGCATAAACAATTTTATAATTCTATTCTGGAAGAAATGTCATGTGATATATTTTAAAGCAGTAGGTTAGCATGATTGTAAAATCTGTTTACTAAAATGTGTTTGCTGTGCATTATTTTCTATAAAGCAGACAGATTTATTCTAGGGACAGCAAGTAGGATAATGCTCAACAAAGAGACAACTCAGTGAGATCAGATATATATATATGTGTGTGTGTGTGTGTGTGTGTGTGTGTGTGTGTGTGTGTGTGTGTGTGTGTGTGTGTGTGTGTGTATGTGTATGTGTGTGTGTATGTATGTGTGTGTGTGTCTGTGTCTATGTGTGTGATGGCTTTTTTTTTTTTTTTTTTTTAATAATGCAAGTGTTTCTGAGAATTTGCATAACTATGCAATATGATTTATAATAATTTTTATGAATACAATATTTTACTTTATTGACAATAATGAGTTTAAGTAAATGCTCATATACAAACAATTCAAGATTTTTTTTTGGAAGCTGTTAATAGTATTCACATGACAGAAAATAGATGCATCTTAATATATGTAATGTCTGAATCATATTAGCCAAAGTTTTTGATTTAAATGAATGTTAGAACCTAATTTTCTCTCCTCTTGATTTCTAACATCAAGATTATTTGAATGCTATTTGAATACAAGTGTTATATATTACATAGATCTATATAGTAGTATGAACAGTTTAAAAAAAAAAAAAAAAGTTTATTTTAGTTTATATGATGCTGTTTTACCAAATGTGTAGTTTTGTCTTGATAGATAATTGAATTGAAAACTGTTAACCTCAGTTAAATATAACTAGTATTAAATTGATAAGGTGGTAGCTGAGGTACTGCTGCTTAGGGTACGGGTTTATTTGAGTAGTAAATACTACTCTAAGTTGGAGTTTTCAACTCCAGGCTGGATGCAAGGTTTAATCCTTACATTATTTTCACTTGTTCATTGTTATATGTATATAGTTTTGACATCCACAATATATTTTGTACACTCATTGTCACTACAAACAAAATTGAATCCTATACAAAATCCCATAAGAGATTTAATAAATACAGCTATATTTAAAGGTACACCTAAAAGAGGAGATGTAACATTATTTATCTTGTTATTTGTTATTTCGATCATAAGATTCTTGAGTTTTAAAAATGCCAAATGACATCTTTAAAAGGAATTTCTTTAAACATTAATGGATTGAATAATCCGTGTAAAAGGGCAAGCCTAATAAGATACATTAATTTACACAAGGCCAATCTAGTCTTCCTGCAAGAAACCCATCTCTTGAAAAAAGATATTGATAAACTAGCCACTAATAAGTATACAGTATTGGTTAGTTCAGAGCACACTCAGAAAAAAAGAGGAGTGGCTATTTTATGGAATAAAAGTATGCCCATTCCTAAAACCATTAAGTCTTATCAGGATGACAAAGGAATGTTTTGTATGGTTACAATACAAATTAATGGGAAGACTTACACTTTAATTAATGTATATTGGATACCTGGAATTGGTATTAATACAGTGAAACATATGATAAGATCATATCATTCTCTATAGGGGATATTATTTTAGCTGGTGATTTTAATTGTATACTACATGAAAGTGATACTACCACTATAAGGAAAAGAAGAATTACATCTAATGCAAAACATTTAAATGATTTTGCTAATTCTTATCATTTGAATGATATTAATAATCAGATAGATTCAAAATCATTACCATACACCTTTTTTTCTAACAGATACAAAACTTATTCAAAAATAGATAGGGTCTTTATTTCTAACCAGATGGTAACAGATTTAATTAATTCCAAAATAATTTCATGTCCTATATCTGATCATAACTCAATTGTTTTTGAATTCATGATAAAAATACTCATAATGTTCAGATCAAAGGATACCAGCATACTTAACTCAGCTAAAAGACTATAAAGAATATATACTTTCAGAAGTACAACATTTTCTAGACATAAATAATACTCCTGAAGTCTCCATTGTCTATGTTTGGGATGCCTTAAAATCATATCTATATGGACAAAGTATCAGATGGTATAATAATAAAAGGAAATCTTGGGATAAGGAATTGTTAGATATTCAAAGTAAATTAGACTCTTATAAACATAATAATAAAGAAAATATTATGGACAAGAAAGTTATTGAAGAAATAAACAAACTAAATGAGAAATACAAAGAAATTTTAACTCATAAAGTTAAAATAACTTTAGAGAAATATAAGTTTTGTCTTATTCAATAAGCCCCAAATACTTACATAGACTTAAAAATAAAACAAAAGATTGAATAAACAAAACCATATCAAAGAAATCTTTTCTCTAAGGAAAAGAAGAATGTTTCTAGTATACCAGAAATACTGGATGAATTTAGAAATCACTTTCACAAGATTAACCATAACAACATTAACATGGAACCTAAAGATAAAATAAAGGAGTTTATAACCACAAACATGAATAAAAGCTTAATAAACAACAGATTAAACTATTGGACAAGAGTATTTCATATACAGAAGTTATTACACAAATAAATAAGCTTAAATCAAACAAAGCACCGGGTAATGATGGTATTATACCAGAGATATATAAAATCCTTTCTAAAACTACATATTCATTAATACATAAGGTTTTTATTTTGGCCCAAACTGAGTTAATAACCCCCCCATCTTGGCAATATACATTTATTTCACCAATTTTAAAACCTAATAAAGATCCAACTAGATGTTCTTCATATCGACCCATCTCATTACTTAATGTTGATTATAAAATGTTTATGAGTATTTTTGCTGATAGATTGAAGACAATCATCCCTGGCATTATAGATATAGATCAGATGGGCTTCATTGTAAATAGAAATACTTTTGATAATATAAGAAGAACTTTAACATTAATTGATTTTGCAAGTAGGAAAAAGAAAGATTTAACACTTATTAGTCTTGATATAGGTTCAGCATTTGATTCAGTAAGTTGGGACTATCTGTTTACATTACTGAAATGCACAAACTTCTCTGATGCATTTGTAAATTTAATTGAGCATTTATACAAAGGAACACTGGCTTATATTAAGGTAGGAACATATGTTTCACAAAAAATACCCATTCTTAAAGGTACAAAGCAAGGATGTCCACTTTCTCCACTATTATTCACTTTAGTAATGGAGCCTTGGGCTAATTTGATTAGAAAAAGTACTGACATAGAGGGTTTTGAAATAGACGAAAATACAACATCAAAAATTCAACTTTTTGCAGATGATGTTCTAATTACATCAGCAGGATCTAATTCTTCTATGCAGTCTTTATTTGATAAAATGATGAATTTTAAAAGTATTTCTGGTTTAATATTCAATGAAGAAAAACTAAAATACTACCTATATATACACGAAAAATATTCTCATTAGTGATTTTACTAAATATGTACCCAATTCAGGTCAGATAACTTATTTAGGTATAATACTATCTAAAGATATTAAATCTATTATATATAATAACTATAATACCTGTTTTCTTAATATACAAAATCTTTTAATACCTGGAATAATATGTTTTTTACTATGGAGGAGAGATTTACAATTATTAAAATGATAATATTTCCCAAGATTTTATACTTAATACAATCAATAATACTTTCACCTACAAAAATAATTATCAAGAAACTGAATACACTAATGTTAAATTTCTTATGGGCACCTAATAGACCTAGGATTGCATTAAAGAAACATACTAATAGCTGGTCTCAAGGGGTATTTCTTTTCCAGACTTTAATTTATATATTATCTCTTCTATTATAAAAGTTATTACTTTATTAATAGATCAGTCATATGTCGTAAAATGGAAAGATTATTGGGAGCTAATTAGTATGCACTTCATGAAAATCTCCTTAACACATAAAAATATGATTGTAAATAACTCCATGTTGTGGTTGCTAAAGGAATTTTGTACTTCACCTATTACACCTAAACATATGGTTTGTTACCCATTAAATATTATTATTAGTTATTGTAACTTTATATTCATGCACCCTAAGTATAGGGAATGGAATTTTATTGTATTCCCTATAATGTATACTCAGGGTATGCTTATGTCATCTACTTCTGAAGGAGCTCATTTAGCTATAGATAATGATCTAAAGTACTGGTATCAGCTGATATCTGATAATAAAGTTAAAAATCTAGATTTCTTAAAACAAGAATTTGATCTAAGAGAAACTTGCTGGTTAGAGGTTCAGATCTTTAGACAACATCTCATTGATAGAATAGATCTAATGTCTATAACAGTTAAAGAATCTATTCCAAAACTGATTGATTACTTGATATTAAATTTACAGCATAAAGTTTCTGATAAAGGTAAACTTTCATATATACATAAAATTATCAGACAAGAAACTTTTTACAGTGTAGATTCATACTGGAATTATTTCACCTCTATTAATGGGGACCCACCAACTCAACAAGATAAACAATATATATTGGAATCTGCTTATAGAACTACATCTTCCATTGTCTGGAGACTTTATACATGGAAATTTTTACATAGATCTTTTATACACCTTTGATGATGAATAAAATAAATAATAAAGATAATCTATGTAAGAGATGTAATGTAGAAATTAATGCTGACTGGGCTCATATGTTTTATGACTGTATGAAGTTGAAAGAATACTGGAAGTCAATTAATGAATTTTTGCAGGCTCTTTTACAGATAATTTCATTATTTCTAAGTCTCTTATATTATTCAACACACCTGTACCTCAATGTGTTAAAAGATTAAGCTTCCCTTGTTATGGTCTATCCTAGCAGTGGCCAGGAAAATAATAATTAGAAATTGGATTTCAGATACACCTCCTTCGTTCAATGAATTTAAAAATGTTATGAATATAATGTGCCATATGGAAATAAGCACAATTAGAATGAGAACAACTAGAAAAACATCATATTATATTGTATGGGATAATTTACAAAATTTGTTAAAAAAATTCTAATTTCAATAGCACGGTATTTTAGTTTAATTAATTGATCTGATTGTAGTGGATGTCTTTGTAAATACTTTAGTTGTTTTGTTGAATATTATAATAATACCTATTTTTAATTACTTGTATAAAATTGTTATGATATTTCTCTTATATGTTAAAACAATAAACCTGTTTTGAAAAAAAAAGAAATCTGTACCTGCCAAAAGGAGTACAGAATGTAGTCAGCAATGAGGACTTTTGATCAAGCAAAGTTTGCCAAAATGAACTCTTTGCATCTAAGACAGAAAAAACAGTGGCATTTGGCATAAGAGGTGCAACTTCTTCAACTGTACACATTGGATGATGAGATCTTTTTAGCGCTTTGTTCAACTCTCATGGATCAATACATATTCTGATATCATCTGAGCTTTTCTTATGAGCTACCACCATGGAAGATTCCCATTCAATTGGTTCTTCAACTGGACAAATTTCACTTTGTTGCAACATTTTGTCTAGCTCGACTTTCACTCTGTTCTTTATTGCTACTGGAACTTTCCGGACTGGCCTGACAACTGGGCTTACATCTGGGTCTAACTTCAAGGAGTACACAACTGGAAGATTTCCTAGTTTGTCTTCAAAAAGATCAGCATAGGTAGAGAAAATATACTAGGTGAAATTAGAACACTGGTCTTTTAAGCTGACATGATGAACTTGCTTATTAATTGAAAGCTGCCCCATTTTCAAACTGTCTTTGAGCCCTAATAATGACTGTATGTGTCTTTTGACCACATCAAATAAAAGTCGTAGCTTCTCTCAGCAGAGCAACATGAAAGTACTACAGAGCCTTCAGTTTGAATCTCTTCTCCACCGTAAGCAACAAGCTTTGCACACGTTGCCAAGTCAAGCTTCTCACTAGCACATACTCTAGCAAATGTTTCTGCAGATATAACATTGCACTTTGAACCTGTGTCAGTGTTGAGCTCTATGGATCTTCCATTTAACTGAACAGTACAAAATACTTCATTCTTTGCCCATAAATCTACTGCATTGACTGTTTCATGAAGCACAGACACACCATCAACTTAAAAAGTAGGGTCATAGCTTTCTAATTGATCAACTTGTTTCTTGGAATGTTCCTTTTTAATGAAAGAACATGTACCTTTTGATTTACAAAACCTTTTGAAATGATTCCACTTACTGCATTTGTGACATTGCTGACAAAAAGCTAAACATTTTTCCCTTTTAGGTTCATGATTTCTATCACAATTACAACAGTTAGCAATCAAACTTGGTGGGGGGCCATTCACTGAGTTTGCTGACTCAATCTTATGCTTTACTGATACTGTGAAATTTCCAGAGTGTGCCTTGGAACTTGCTAGAAAGCTACAGGATTTCTCAGTGAGTGTCACTGGGTGTGCAGTTGCTCCCATGTGCTTGGGCCTGTTTCTTTTAACCATGTGCTGCATACTATCAACATTGGCCTTAAAAGTTACTGGAAGCATACATTTCTCATTTGTAAGCATATTTGTGTGCTTTTCTGTAAGCTCATATATCTGACAAATCTCAATGGCCTAATTCAAAGTTAAATCACTCTCACGAAGCAAAATGTTTCTCACCATGTCATCTTTAATATCACATACAAGTCTGTCTTTTATCAACTCATCCCTTAAATCACCATATCTGCAATTTTTTAGCTTACCTGGCTTTTGGTCTGTTGTGTAAAATAAATGCCTTTCCATTGTAATATTCCTTTGGGGGTTACACATTTCTCTAAATTTACATTTTAAGCACTCAGCCAGTACAAATATATGGTGGTTCCCCCTCTCCTGCATCAGGTGCATACACAAATGAACTCTATCTTTCTATGGCTTCTGACCCAGCTAAATTAAGCAGTATTTGTACAGTCATCTTTATCAAAAAATGCAGCCTGTATAAAAATATCTTAGTCTTGTTCAAACTCTCTCCAGTTCTCTGCAAAATTATTTTCAAACACAAGTGGACCTGCTTTTCAAAATCCTTCTGCCATGCCAACAAATTATGCCTAAATACACTGTAATAATATGGCCCTTGTAATTATATGCGAACAAGCTGCTCTGTGTGCCTGTAATAACATTCAAATGCACAATAAACTCTTCAGAATACTGTACTTTGTGAAATATGCTTTGAAATGGTTGTATTTTGTAAAATAAGTGAACTGTAATACTGCACAAACATGTGAACACTTCATACATATCAGACAACTCGAATAGCTTTGATTAATGCAAAAAAGTAGTGCTTAGTGAAAAAATGTGGTTGGTTCTCTTACTGTATACATTTTATGTGATTCAGACTTTATTTCAAACATTTTCCATAGTTATTTTGAATATTTCTATTAATATGTCACAGTTTTGGATATTTCAGTTACTTAAAGTCATTTTGAGTATTCTGAATACCTTGTTTCATATTTTGCGAATAAAAAATAATTTGAGCCACTTTTAAAACCTGAAATTTGTTTCTGACCTGTTTTGCAAGTTATACCTGCAGTGGGGATGATTCACTCCTGTATATTCCTCCAGTCTTAACTAAGTGCCTCTCTGTCTCAAATCTGGAGAATCTGGATCCCTTTCTGGTACCATGTTACTCGTCCCTCTCTAGTAGAGATGACAAACAGTTGGAGTAGTTTGTTTATATACTTTATTACATAGAAACACATCAGGATGGACAGCAGCCTTACAAAATATAAACAAACTGATTGACAGACTTCACAGACATACATGCTTACATCTCAACAGCTTACTACAAAATGGCACTCAGGCTCGCATGTGCTCAGTATTTATACACTTGTGCAAGCCCCTAGAAAGTTTCTTAAAGGCATACATACATATTGATCTACAGTACTTTTTACAGAGAGAGAGTTGTGGATCCATGGAATGGACTACCAGAATGGGTGATGAAGAAGGAATTCATGGAGGTACTGAAGAGAGCAAGAGACAAGTGAGGGAGAGGGTAGGCCTGGAGATGCATTAGACTGCTGAATGCAGTTACAGAGAATGTTGCGTGGGTTTATTGTCTCCTTCTGCCTTTGAGCAAATGCCATGTCTGTCATCATTCCTGTACAAAAGCTCATCTACCAGGGGTGTTACCACTGCTTGCTATCCTTCTGACTCCTTAGAAGTTTCTGTGAAATAAGTATGTGCTATTGGTACTGTTAATCTACAGCACCCTGACACTTATTCAAAAGTGACTTATGCATCCATCTCATTCCTTTGCCCTGCTGTTTGGTGTTCCATCCCATAATACTTCAGAAACAGCACTATCTCTCATGATGTAAGACTAATTTCATTTATAATCTATAGTAAATGGCCATATTTGAGTGTTTAATAACTGCTACTTTCACCAACTCATCCAGTCTCACCATTTCTTTCTCTCTCTCCCTCTCTCACTCAACTTGTACTTGCTTTTAATTAGTCTTCATTTACTCATGCTTCTTCCACATTCAACTTCCTCTTTTTTCTGATTTTATAGCAACCCTCTCTTACCTCATTTCATGCCTCTGTATTATGAACATTTCTGCAGCTTAACTGCGATGTCCTCTTGGTGCTGTTTCTTTTTCTTTTTTTAATAAGGTACCAGGTGCAGGACATACTGTCCATTCTTCACAATGCACTGACTATGTTCACATGAGCTCTGTGTAGTGATGCCTTTTACTCAGAATGTGATAATGTGATTAAGTTCATGATACCTTATATATTTTTCATCATCACTTATATTATAATGTTGTTACATGCAGCTTACAGTGGTTCTTTACATCGTCACCCATCCATTAAAAAAACTATGATAAATACATAAATAATTTTCACCTACTTTACTCCATTACTCCATACTATTTCTACAGATAGGTATGTTAGTTACACATAATGTTGACTTGTCTGCATCAGAACCTTCTTGAGAAACTACACCCTACTGAATATTTCTCGCAGAACATTTGTTGCCTTCATCCCCCAATAGAAGACAGAAGCCACCATGTTACTGAATTTTGCAGTATAGTTCACCACTACAAAGATAAACATTTTTCCCTGTGATACTTTATTATGTTATCCAATTCCAACAAGAAATTACAAATTTTTATTGGCAAAGCTTAAGACTTCAGTCCCCCTGGCACATCAATCATAACAGCCTTCAAGGAAGTACAGACACACATTGAGAACACTTTATATTAACACTCTGTGTGTGGCATAAACTATAAAGGAAATAAGACATTTTTGTAGGCCCTTTATGCTATGGTGAAAGGTTTCCTCTCACTAATACAGAAGGCACTACTCACATACCTAAAATAAATATGTATAACCAATGTCTTCATTCATGCCGTTAGGATAACGCCTGAATTTTAGCACTTAACTTCTAACACTAATAGTTTTTAATAAGACTTGATAAGTAACTGCATTTTTCTCACTGGTAATTTTTTTCTGTATTTGCCTGCTTATAATTTTTATAGCACATGGTCAAGCAGCAATTTAAATATCACAACGTGATATCTTCCTAGTTATCCACTTCTGAGTTCTATACTATAATAATGTATCAACAGCTCTAGAAATGTTTCTTATTATATTTTAATCTGTTGTACCCCAAAATGGCCACAACAGAGACTGCTACAGTGATGTGATTTAGTTTTTAGGTATTTTTGCCTTGTTTTCATAATGCAGCTTGTGTTCCCATCATATGCCATAGCCTAGCTGTAATAAATGAGAATGCTTGTTTCAGCATTTAGTTGCACTGACTGCTGTGAGTCACTGACTTCTTGCCTTTCAAGTACCTGATATGGGCTAATGCAAACTGCTAAAAAGCCTCTTCTACAGCATTTAAATCTTCTTCTGTTTTAAGTATGTAACTAAGTTACTTATTTTATTCCATACTGTCTTTAATTTCCTGCAGCTACAGTGCTAAAAATTCCAATATTTGCTAGTTTGTTTATGTAGAGATGCAGTATACGTCATCTTTGTTAGATTTTTCCAACAATCATGTCTTTAAAAAGTTTTACTTTAGCTGTTATCTGTGTATTATAATACCTTTCTAATATCAGCAAAACATACCACAGGATTTAATAAAATCCATGTAGGCATTGTGCAGAGCCTACATGGAATGTATCCATGTACACAGCCACAGTTCTCACATGGCAGCATGCCATTTATATTAATGATGGTGCACTGGCAAGGGAGAGCATAGGAATAGGGATATTGAATCCATATACGGAGATGTTTAGAGGCCACCCATGGTTGTGGATGCCTGGTCAGATGTTATATACAGGGTAAGGCCCCCTGTAATGCTCCCTGCTACTGTTGAAATGCTGTGAATTGGCTGAAATGTGTAATATTTTATCGTTATGAACTGTTTTCCTTTCTATATGTTTGCGCAGCACAGCAGAGAGTGCAGCAATGCTAAGTTGTGCTGACATATAGACCACTGACACCTGCTATACATCTAAAAATAGAAACCAGATGTAATTAATGATCATAATTACTTATTTTTTTTTTTTAAATTGTTTGCGCGGCACTGCACAGAGTGCTGCAAAACCAAGCATTGATCATACACACATAGCCGACAGTTGCCAGATATCTAAAACTAGAAAATGGATGCAATTAATTATTTATTTATGGGTCTATTAAGGTGTGTTTGCATGGCATTCAGCAGGGTGTAGAGACACTAACAGGTAGCCCAATAGTATATGTGAAGGTGAAGCCATACTAGTTTTCATAATATCAAGTAGTTAAATGGGTAGAGTGACATCCTAATGCTTAGTAGGCCCTGGGTTCAAGTCTATAGCCATTATAAGACATCTGTAATTTAATTTATTATATATGTTTAATTTTAAAAACACATTTGTGAAATATGGCACTGCTGCACTATGCTGCACACTGCTTAAACATGCTAATGGATACTGCTGTTTGCACAGTGCTAAGCTTAGCTAAACCCTCGATTGTGCTAGGTCTTTGTGTGCTTAGCTCTGTTTAGCTGGTTTGCGTGATGCTAAGTAACATGGCACTTTTTTGAATGTTGTTCAGTGATGTGTAAGGTGGGAAACAGCTTATATTAAGGTCAATAGGTGGGAATTCTGCATCAGTCATTGGAGTCTAATCATCTGTTGATATAGCAGGCAGTGCTGGTGAAGGTGCATGCTTTCAGGCACAGAAATGGGGTATTCAGGATTCCAGGGTCTTTGTAGGGCTCCTGGTAAAAAAATTATAAACCCAGGGTGATGCAGGGTGGTTTCCAGGGCTTGAAATGTAAGGCAGGGGCCTTGACCTGGTTGGGCAGGGAACTCATCTGTGCTACTGGTATCACCCACCATTTTGACTACCTGAAGAGGAGAAAGAGGGGAACCCTGGACACCCAGGTCCAGGAGGCAAGATCTGGGAATGCCCCACAAATATGTAAGTATGTTTTCCACTGTTTTATCAAACTGCAAGCTGAATGTCTGCAAAACTGGTATGCATAATGGTGCATTTCTCTCCCAACAGCTTCAGCTGAGGGACTCGCAAGGCCAGGTTGTGCCGTGAGTGTGGTAAGTATGGATTTATTATGCTAACTGCAGTGCAATAAGCAAGAAAATGTAAAGCATTTACTGCAATAAAGCATGCACAAGAAAAACAGTAGTGCAATTAATGGGCAAGTAGAACTGTAGTGCATTAAATGGGCAATTAGAGCTGTAGTGCAATAAATGAACAGTAACAACTGTATTGCAGTAAACAATACCAATAACAGTAAGCAAAATGGTGTACAGCAGGATTGTGTTGTCATAACCATTGTAGTAGGGGTTCCTATCAGCATCTCAAACATTGACAATATCGAATGCGATATTGTTTATGCGAGAATGCTGAAAGTGCAAAACATCGAATGGGTAAACGGGAATCCGTTTACTACAATGTAGTACAGTCTCGGAGTTGGTATATTTAAGTATCGGGGGGTGCAGGGGGGCTTGCCTACACCCTTTAGTTTTTTTGTTTTTTGTTTTTTTATATCGGCATTCAAAAATTTAATAGTTTGATCATTTCAGTTCGATATTTTGTGATTCGAACTATTAAATTTTCGAAATGCTGATATAGACCCTTGTAGTAGAGCTGTATGTATTGCTTGTCTATTATAAGGTTGCTGCAGTCAAGTGTAACACTGTCTCTAGGCTCATATCATTTACATTATGCTCTCTGTTCCACCTACCCCAGATAATAAAGGTATATGGGTGAGGTAGCTCACTCTATGGGCACATATTGTATGTGGACTTCACAGACATTTCTCAGCAATACCAATAAAATGTTAAGCAGCATTGTTGATTCCTAAAGAAATCTGTTTTAATAAATACAGTATGGCCATATTCCATGTATGTGTGTTCTACTGTCACAGCAGTCAAGTATAACACTGTAATAGTTCTAGAATGCAAAACAAATTCAGTCACAAAATGCTCTCATTTTCTCCCACTCCAGGCACAAAAGGTATATGGTTGAGGTAGCCCATGTTATGAGCAGATATGATTGTGTTTACATTTCACAGACACTTATCAGCAATACCAATAAAGTGTTAAGTAGCATAGTTGATACTTAAATAAATCTGTCTAAATATTTTCAATATGGGTGTATTTCTTGCATGTCAGTACTAAGTTGCTAGAGTCAATAGTTATATTTTTTGCAGATGTCCTCTGCAGTCACAGCTATTGGATTCTATTCCCATGCCTGCCAACTAAGGCATGACGGATGTCTAGTTTATGTACTGCACACAATAATGCATCTCAAGTGTCATGATTTCTCATAATGTAATTAAAACTGCCTAATCCATCTGTCACAGGATTACCAGAAAAATGATTACCTGGAATGCAATGTATTACCAAATCTGCTTACAGAACACCTTGGTAGTTGTATAAGTCCACATTATGTGAAAGTGCTCTATGTAGTTGCGTACCTACATTTGCTATTGCTTGGCCCATACTGACCCATGCTAACAGCTTGAAAGGTATGTACGTCCTACATCAGCTATAGGAGAATTGTAGTCACTGTACTCAAAAACTGACACTACACACCTGTAGAGCATGTGTTATCAGTGTTTTCAGGGATATAGTCTGCATTGTCAGTAGTGGAATGTTTCTCTCTCTCTCTCTCCCCCACCCCTTATCTTCATTTATTTATTATTGCTATTTATTAATATGATTGACTATTAACATATTTTGTTAAACTAACTATATTTTTGTAAAATGTGATTTATTATTGATATGTTTTATTATGATTCAAGATTTTGTTAAAATAACTGTTTTGTTGGCCTTAGGGTTTACTTCATACTGGTATGCTGTTAACATAATGACTGTTATGTTACTTAATGTTGTGTTGCACATAATATACATTAATATGTATTTGGATTGATAAATACGATGCTCCATTCTGTTAATACTAACAATGGTTTGGTTATTACTAACCTTAACTTATTGTTATACCTCATTTACTAAACCATGTCAAGATAGGCCAGTTCTGGCTGATCCACCTACCTTGCCTCATCTGGCTGTGGCACTGGGTCCCAGCATGTCTGGGACCCAGACCAGTGGTGCTCCCTCTGCTGCTTCTGCACTACCTGTGGCATCAGGTAGTACCATCCCAAGGGATGGGGCTGGGCCCCCCTCTGGGAGCAGTGGTGGAGGAAGAGTTGTCTCCCGGGCTGTGCTGCTGGTTTTGGTGCACAGGATATTCTGCCATGGGTTTGACCACCACCTGAACCAGATTGAGGACATGCTGGAAAACCTGGTGGGGCAGCCTTGCCCCAGTGCCCAGCCTCCACCACTGCCATCCCCCACGGCAGTAATACAGCAGTGCAGACAGTCCCAAAGGTGGGGATGTGAGTCATGCTGCTGTCTTGTGGAGGCACATGGGACTTAGATTCCACAACACCCTCCCTATCCAAGGTGTTCACCTTCCTCATGTGTCGCACACCACCCCTGTCTGCTGTCTTGTTTGTCTTGTCTTCAAATGCATCCTCACCTACCCAAATTACCTCCCCCAGAAGTACCTATGTCCCTTCCCCAACATTCCACTCTCACCTAAAAAAAAAGAATAATGGGCAACTGTCCCCAAAAATATATATATATATATATTGTCCCATACATAGCTCTCCATTTCACATATGTGTCCACTGGACACATGTAATTTGGTCCAATTGGCTTGACAATGCAATTATGTTGTCCTCACCCCTCTCTCTGGGGGTCTGAGTTAAAAGACATTTAGAAACTCTGTCAAAGTGCACAGTTGTTGCTGTACAAGAAATGAATACCTATGGTTCTTTCCTGCATCCTTCTTGCACATCCCTACCTGCCTTTCACTATGTTTTCCCCCACTTTCCTATGTCCACATTTTTCTTTATAGTTTTTAGCACAGTGCTGCATGATGTGCCATGTTGCACAGCTTCACTAAGCTCAGCTAAATAGAGCTATATTGACTATATTTGTATTTAAAATTGTAATACACACTTACAAAAGAAACACCTGTCCCATATTTCAAACCCAAAAGCATTGCACCTGCAGACCACTACATTAACCTGCCATGCCACGCAACTCTTAATTAAAGTTGGTGGTTTAAACAAAACATTGTAATTCTAGGACACCAGTGTGTAATATGAAGACAAATAAAAAACTGAGAACCAAGCCAAAGCCAATGAGATGGGTAATTCTCAATAAGGTCCAGACAAAAACGTATTCACAATTGTAACCAGGTCTATATTGGAACATCGAATATTTAACAATTCAAATCACTAAAGGTTGACCCTTAGTGATCGAACTGTTAAAACATTGAATGTTACGAAAAAAAAAAAAAAAACTAAATGGTGGAGGCAGGAGAGCAAGCCCCCCTGCACCCCCCACACACCCAGCTACTTAAATATACCAACTCCGAGACCACACTACATTGAAGTAAACAGAAATCTCCCCTTACAGAGATTTCTGTTTATCTCTTTGATGTTCCTTCACTTTCGCTATTCTTGTGTCGACAATGTCAGATTTGACATTGTCGGATTTCGAGTATTTAATATAGACCCTTGTAACCAACACTTTAATAGTTGAAAACAAAATAAGAAAATGGTCAAGTGCTTTTGTCCAAACACATAGGACTTCTTCAGAACCATTTAACATCATTAAAACCTCATTATAAATAGCATTAAAAAGGCATTAAGTGACAAGCTTGCTCATTATTCTCTTAAAGAAAAATATTACAATAAAAAGCATACTTATAAAATCATTGCTTTTTTCCTAAGTATTGGTAGAATAGATATATGTTCATTAATACCCAGCACTGTTCTAGCATTCAACCTTAATTGTCATTTAAGTTCACATTTGTCCACCTTATTCTCCCCAAAACCTCCCTTTTCATCCTTCTTAACTTTCTTCAAAATGCCAAATAAGAATTTTGAATCCTGCCCAAAATGTTTCATATGTTTATACAAAGTATTATTCTCATCATTAGTTCTAATGGCATACAAGTGTTCATAGATTCATTTGCCTAGACTCCTAATGGTTTTTCCTATATAAAAATAGTTACACTTTAAACAATTTGCAATATACACCAGTCCAAAGCTACCACAGTTACCTGTAACTAAAACAATGCATTGTTCAGGTTCACCTACAGATACTGTTTTATTTTGTAAAATGTAACTACAATAATTACACCTACCACATTTTTGGTTCCTTCTTTAAATCTGCTATTCAACATTATCTGGTGCTCAAGATAATTTTTTAGATTCCGACCTGTTTTAAAAACAAAATTGGGATTTTGACACAAAGTGTCTAATATCTCGGTACAGCCTCTAAACATAACCCAATTTTTGGTCATAATGTCTTTCAAAGCTGTAGTATCTCCATTGTATTGAATAACCATTGAGTCTGAAAGTGAATTATCAGCATAAGGAGCATTAACTGCTACTTCTTCAACTGTACCCAATAAAGGGGTGTACTTTGTAACCCACTCACTTAAAATGTTTTTTCCTAGCTTCAATAATAACCTTTCTGGGTATCCTCTTTCTTTAAACATAGAGATAAGGTTTCCCAGCTCTAGTCTGAACAAAGAAATGTCAGAACACATTCACGCTGCTCTTACAATTTGGCCCTTCACAATATTCCTCTTGGTGTGAAATAGGTGTTGACTTCAGTAGTCCAAATAACTATTGGAAAAAGTTGGTTTCCTGTGTAATTTGCAACCAAACTTTTGTTCTATCATATTTTTAAAAATAGTGACATCCAAATATTTTGCAGAGTCATCTGAATGGTTAAAATTAAACCTCAAAAAGGAACTGTTGTTGTTAATCAAGTGGATGAATTCATCCCTTTTTTATCAGTTTTTTTCCACAAGATAAAAATATCATCTAGGAATCTTAGATAAATGCACAAAAAAATGGTCAAAACCCAAAGTAAATATGTATTTTTTGTCCCATGCATACATAACTAAATTAGCATAGGTTGGGGCACAGTTCGCCCCCATAGCTACACCATTAACTTGTCGGAAAAATCTGTTTCCAAACACCATATAGTTGGTTCTTAAGACTATTTCCATAGCCTCCATCACAAAATTAATTAATGTAGCATTTAAACTAGTTGTTTCCAAAACTGCATCTTGAAACAGGTTAAAACCTTCATCAAGTGGTATGGATGAAAAAAGCTTGTTGACATCAATAGTAGAAAAACATATCTCATCAGAATAGTAATCCTGCTTAATGTTTCTCAAAAAATCCCATGAGACTTTTAAAATGTACTCAATGGGTTTCATTGCATTTTGAATCAACCTGTCAAGTATAGTGAGAGTATGTTATACTGTTTTTTGCTGCTATAATTAACCTATAATGGGGCTTTTCAATATTTTTATATACTTTGGTTATTCCAAATACTGAAGGGGTAGTTGGATGTTCATTGACCAAAAATTCATATACTTCTTCATTAATAGCACCATGGTACAAAAAATCTTTCAAAAATAATTGTACCTTCTTTTGTGCAATATTAATTTGGTTTCTGGACATTATTTCATACTTTTCTGTATCATACAAAATGGACAACATGTCACAGTCATATTCTTCCTTGTCTACCATCACCATACCTCCCCCTTTATCAGGTTTCATTACCTGTAAAGATTCATTATGGCTTAATTCATTTAACAAGTCCATTTCTTCTTTATTAGGATTGTAAAATTTTCTTTAAGAAGTGTGGTAATACTGATAGATATCTTGTATACAGCACCTCTCATAATTCGCTATAGTAGGATTTATAGGTGGATTGAAAATACTTTTTTCCTTCATTGTAATATTATGTCTCAAATTTTGAGTGTAATGACTATCTTTAAAGTATACCTGAATGTTTAATTTCCTTGTAAATAATTTAAATTCTGTTAGAGTATTTGCCAAATCCACCTGTTTAGATGGTACAAATTTTATGCCTATCTTGAACGGTGTAAAATGTGTTTGTGTTAGGTAAGGTTGAACTAAAACAACATTCTGTTTATTCTTACCATTTCTGTTAGAAATTTTTTCTGTACTCCTTAATTCTGTATGTTCTACATCCAATACTTTGTCTTTGTCTTGGTTATTTTCTAACAAAACTTTTCCTATTACCCCTCTGGGTCCAACAGTTAAAACCCCCAATAGCTCCATACCACTTTGCCTGTCCTCATATGTATGCTGTTGCCTAGGGGGTTGGCAAATATGATTTAGGAAAAGGGTATTCTAAGTTATTGTTGTATTCTTCTTCATCCTTTTCCAATTTCCTGTTTTTCCTTTTCATATTTAAGTTCACCTGATTTTCTACCCTGTCAAACATGTTTTCATATTTTTCTACAAAAATCTCTAAACTGTCATCAAGTACAGTGTTATTCATTTCATTGGCTTTATCCAAACGTTCATTAATTAGTTTGTCATTCAATCTAATAATAAATTGTATGAGCTCAATACCATGTCTATCAAACATGGCTAAAAGTTCATCCAAGTCTGTTTGCCCGAGTGTCAAACCTTTGGGAAATTTAAACATACAAAGTCCCTTAGGGATCCGTTTCCTTTTAACCCACTCAGATAGAAAAGCATTATTACACTGTAAATTTTGGGTTTTCATTAAAACAGTCTGTAGTTTGTTTAATCCCATGAATGGTTTTGTTTGTACTCACAGTTCCGCTGCAAAAAGTTAATTCTTGTCCAACCAGCTCTGAAAACGGCTCTGTGGCTCGTTCCTAATATTTTGACCCATCATCTTCCCAGAAGGACTCGATTCTTGGGATGCCAAGTCCAAACAGTTCTATTGTGGTCACTCACTCCTATTTAAAGCATCAGTATTACAGTGTGACATTTGTGTCTTATTTGCAAAGGCTCTTGGGAATTGTAGTCCATCCAGGGATGCTTGCAGCCGACTTAGTTGCTGGGAAAAGAGTTTTAAAACCTGAGTAAGCTTGTTTTGATTTCCGGTATCCTCGTTACGTTGAATGGGGCTAGAATTAATCTGTTCTTGTTGTAAACTTGCCCCTGTTACCTCCAAGGTAAAAAAAAACACTAAAACTTCAAGAAACAGTGTAAAATGGATAGTAAAAAATGGAAGTTATATTCCACAGTTTATAGTCTGACCTGGGAATCACCACCAACACAATGAAAACATCAACCAACACTAGAACACCAGTGTGTAATACGAAGGCAAATAAAAAACTGAGAACCAAGCCAAAGCCAATGATATGGGTAATTCCCAATAAGGTCCAGACAAAATGAATTCACAATTGTAACCAACACTTTAATAGCTGAAAACAAAATAAAACACATCGGACTTCATCAGAACCATTTAACAGTATTAAAACCACACTATAAATAGCATTAAAAATGCATCATGTGACAAGCTTACTCATTATTCTCTTAAAGAAAAATATTACAATAAAAAACATACTTATAAAATCATTGCTTTTTTCCTAAGTATTGGTAGACTAGATATATATTCTTTAATACCTGGCACTGTTCTAGCATTCAACATTAATTGCTATTTAAGTTCATATTCATCCACCTTCATCATCATCATCTTCTTTCGGCTGTTCCCGTTAGGGGTCACCACAGCGGATCATCTATTTCCATTTCTTCCTGTCCTCTGCATCATGCTCTTTCACACCAGCTGCCTGCATGTCCTCTCTCACCACATCCATAAACCTCAACTTAGGCCTTCCTCTTTTCCTCTTACCTGGCAACTCCATCCTTAGCATCCCTTTCCCAATATACCCAGCATCCCTCCTCAGCACATGTCCAAACCAACGCAATCTCTCCTCAACATACTCTTTATTTATTACCTCACTCAGCCCACATATATTAACCACACTCAAGCCTTCCACATAACCTTTCATCTTAACTCACCTCCTTTAAAACCTCACAGCATAATATCTCCCAATCTTTATCCTCTAGAAAACCAACTATTCTTTTCTTACAAACCCATAAACACTCATAAACATTCAACCACCATACTAGCTAACAAAGACTTTATCAACACACTACAGCACAACCCAGACTCTAAGCAGTCCAAACACCTTACCAACATAATCCTACATGTAATAACTACTCTACTATCAGGAGATGTACATCCCAACCCTGGCCCCACAAACTCTTCCATTATAAATAAGTCAATACTATTCACCTCTCTAAATTCCCAAAGCATAGTAAACAAAGTCCCAAGCCTCCATGCCTGGCTCATACACAATAAACCCGACATTCTATCTCTGAAACATGGCTAAAGTCCCATATAAAAGACCATGAAATAACACCTCCTAACTACTCAATCATCAGAAAAGACAGATCCCATAAAAAAGGAGGGGGGGTAGCTCTATTATATTCATCCGCCCTGTCAGTAACCCCTTATAACAAGCCTATTCCCAACTTCAATAATGCTGAATTGCTCTTAACAAACTTTCAAATTAATAAACACAAGCACATATGTATAGCCTCCCTCTACATCCCCCCGGTGACAATATTACTACACTCAAGAATATCCTCTTCTGGCTCTCTACAAATATTAGCAATGAAATAATAATATTGGGAGATACAAATATCGACTGGTCTTCCATTCAGTCTTCAACAAACCCACTTAATATTAACCTTTATAACTTCTCACAGCTAATTAACTCCATAACCCGCCCCTCAAAAACTCTCTCTACCGGTAGCATTCTAGACTGGATTTTAGTCTCTCACCCTCACTATTTTACTGATAGTGGTACACTTCCAGACTCCCTAAGTGATCACCTGCCCACCTTTGCATACCGTCTCCCTACACCTGTGCAGAGAACACATAATTACATCACTACCCATAACCAAAAAAACTTCAGACCAACAGCTTTCGCTGACTCTCTAAAAGCAATCAACTGGAATGTTCTAAAAACTCTACCACTAGACAAAGCTGTCGATCACTTCAACTCAACCTTCTTAAACCTCCTAAACTACCACGCTCCTTTAAGGTCCAAAAGAATGAAATTAAAAACCACCCCCTGGCTAACCAAAAACACATTAATAGCTATGAGACACAGAGACAAAGTTTGGGCACTCTATCAGAAAAATAAATCTCCCCTTACCCATACTGAATTCAAAACACTTAGAAACAAAGTAAAAAAGCTCATTACCTCTGATCGAAAAAACTATTTCTCCATACTCCAAAATAGTAATAAAACAAACCGTCAGAAATTCTGGAAAGGAATCTCTACCCTCATCTCTCCTGGCAAAACAGTCAACCCTAGTCCTGACCCGTCTGCTCCTGACATAGACTTGGCTACACAATTCAACTCTTTTTTCATAACATCTATCTCCAAACTAACATCTTCATTCTCCAACACCACTCCATCCTCCACTTCTCCCACACTCTCTTCTACTAACACTCTTCCCTCCACTTCCATCTCATCTCTTACTCCCTCTGTCTTACCACCACCCTCTAATACCCTATCTCCCCTTCCCTCACCTCTCTCACTCAAACCCATTCCTACATCTACTATAAAAAAACTTCTCCAGAAACTTAAGCCATGCTCCAATGCCCCAGACAATATTCCCTCATACTTCCTCAACATAGCTGCAGGAGCCATTGCCTACCCCATTAGCATACTCATCAACCGCTCTATCCAAGAAAGCACAGTACCCCAAATTTGGAAAAAAGCTTTCATTATACCTCTACATAAAGGTGGCAATAACAACAATATTACAAACTTCCGCCCCATAGCTATCTTGTCCCCTATCTCTAAATTACTAGAAAAGTGTATCCATCTACAGCTACTACCTTACCTCCTAGATAATCATCTGCTTACTCCAACCCAGCATGGTTTTAGACCCGGCCATAGCACCATGTCTGCCCCCCTCTCCTTCCTAGAAACAGTTAATAAAGCCCGGGAATCTGGTCATATTGTCTCTACCCTCTTACTTGATCTCTCAAAGGCCTTTGACACTATCTCTCACAAATTACTTCTTACTAAACTGTCTCAGCTTAACTTATCTCCTTCCTTGCTGAACTGGTTCTCTAGTTATTTATCCGATAGATATAAAGCAGTAAAATGGAAAAAGGCCACCTCCTCATTCCTTAATACCCCAACTGGAGTTCCCCAAGGATCAATACTGGGTCCTCTCCTATTTAATATATTCATAAACGACTTCCACAATTCTATCCCATTCTCTAATATCATCCAATATGCAGATGATTCAACTATCATCTGTTCTGCCACATCCATCCCAGTACTACAAAAGCTTACCCAAGATGCATTCTCCATCACTGAACTATGGATGAAAGAAAATCACCTTGCACTTAATGCCTCTAAAACCAAACTAATGGTATTTGCCCCCTCTAAACACATCTCTATCAACACTAATTCCCTTTTAATCACCAGCCACAACAACACATCCTTGGAATTGGTGTCAGAAGCTAAGTTACCCGGGGTTCAAATTGATAGTCATCTCAAATTCAACTCTCACATTCAACTAAACATAAAAAAAACCCATCAAAAACTAGTCATGCTCTACCGACACAATCGCTACCTTACCCCCTCCACTAAAATCAGTCTCTCTACCTCTTTTCTCATCCCCTCTCTTCTCTATGGTGCCCCACTCCTAACTAATATCCAATCTTCCCTTAAAACACAACTTTCCTCTTGCTATAACAAAATTGCTAAATTTGCTACTAGCCATAAGAATTCTACCCACCACTGTTCTTCACTCCATAAGCTAAAATGGCTAGAATTACCCAATCAAGTCACCTATTCTCAACTTACTCTTGCTCACAAGCTCATTTGCAAACCCAGTCTCTGTCTGTCCCTTTCCTCAGCCTTCAAATTGCACCTGCCCAGCAGAACACTTAGATCTAATAACCAAAATCTAATTGAATTGTACAAACCTAATCATCCCCCAGGGAAAAAATCTCCTTTCCTTCAGTCTAGCACGTCTCTGGAACTCCCTACCTCCTGCCATTCGCACCACCTTTAACCACCTGACATTCAAAAAATCTCTTCACTCTCATTTACTATCCCAGTGGGAATGCTCTTGCACCCTCCCTATCCCAGTGGGAATGCTCTTGCACCCACCCTTCTTGATCTACACTGAGTTTCTCTCTTTCTCCTCCATTGGAACTACCTTATCTCTGCCTTCCTTAAAAAAAAAAAAAATCACAAGCTACTTAATGATAGAACTGCTTCTCAGTTCACATTGGAATCGCTTACTTTATCAAGTCTGTATCTTCTGTAATATGTATCACCAGTTTGCTTCTACCAGAAATTGTATGCTCTAATGGTATAATTGTTGTAAATAATTGTTGTAAATATTGTAATTCTAAAACCTTTTGTAACCCTGTATATGGAGCTTTTCTCCCCAGGACTCCATTGAAAATGGGTTCATCTTGTCCCAATGGACTATCCTGGTAAACCAACTGCAAATAAATAAATAAAATAAATAAATATCGCCTCTCTTGCTTTGTCTCCAAACTATCCAACCTCAGCTGACCCTCTAATATGCTGATTCCTAATCCTGTCCATCCTAGTCACACCCAGTGCAAATCTTAACATCTTTAACTCTGCCACATCCAGCTCTGACTCCTGCCTTTTCGACAATGTTACAGTCTCCAACCCATATAACATAGCTGGTCTCACTACCCTCTTGGAGACCTTCCCTTTCACTCTTATTGGTACCCGTCTGTCACAAATCACTCCTGACAATCTTCTCCACCCATTCCACCCTGCCTGTACTCTCTTCTTCACCTCTCTTCCACACTCACCATTACTCTGAACTGTTGATCCCAAGTACTTAAACTCATCCACCTTTACCAGCTCTGCTCCCTGCATCCTCACCATTCCTCTACCCTCCCTCTCATTTATACACATATATTCTGTTTTAGCCCTGCTGACCTTCATTCCTCTCCTCTCTAAAGCATGTCTCCACCTCTTCAGGGTCTCCTCAACCTGGTCCCTACTCTCACTACATATCACAATGTCATCTGCAAACATCATAGTCCACGGGGCCTCCTGTCTAATCTCATCTGTCAACCTGTCCATCACCACTGCAAATAAGAAAGGGCTCAGAGCTGATCCTTGATGTAAACCCACCTCCACCTTAAATGTATCTGTCACTCCCACCGCAGTCCTCACCAATGTCACACTACCCTTATACATATCCTGTACCACTCTTACATACTTCTCTGCCACTCCCGACTTCCTCATACAATACCACAACTCCTCTCTAGGCACCCTGTCATATGCTTTCTCTAAGTCCACAAAGACACAATGCAACTCCTTCTGACCTTCTCTGCATTTCTCCAACAATACTCTCAGAGCAAATATTGCATCTGTAGTTCTCTTTCCTGGCATGAAACCATACTGCTGATCACTAATCATCACTTCCCTTCTTAACCTAGCTTCCACTACTCTTTCCCATATCCTCAAGCTGTGACTGATCAGTTTTATCCCTCTGTAGTTACTGCAGCTCTGCACATCACCCTTATTCTTAAAGATAGGTACCAAACATTTTTTCTCCACTCCTCAAGCATCCTCTGACTTTCCAAAATTTCATTAAACAATCTGGTTAAAAATTCCACTGCCATTTCTCCTAAGCACCTCCATGCTTCCACTGGTATGTCATCTGGGCCAACAGCCTTTCCATTCTTCATCCTCTTCATAGCTGTCCTTACTTCCTCCTTGCTAATCTGCTTCACTTCCTGATTCACTATCCCCACATCATCCAACCTTCTCTCTCATTCTCTTCATTCATCAGCCCTTCAAAGTACTCTTTCCATCCACTCAACACACTCTCCTCACTTGTGAGTACATTTGCCTCACTGTCCTTTAACACCCTTACCTGCTGCACGCTCTGTCCCTCTGTCTAGCCAATTGGTACAGGTCCTTTTCTCCCTCCTTAGTGTCCAATCTCTCATACAACTCTCTATATGCCTTATCCTTAGCTTTCGCCACCTCCCTCTCTTTGCCATGCGCCTCATCTCCTTATACTCATGTCTACCTTTTTCATCTCTTTGACAATCCCACTTCTTCTTCACCAGCCTCTTCCTCTGTATACTCTCCTGTACTTCCTCATTCCACCACCATGTCTCCTTGTCCCCCTTTCTCTGTCCAGATATCACACCAAGCACCTTCCTAGCAGTCTCCCTTACTAGCTCTGCTGTAGTTACCCAGCTATTCGGTAACTCTTCATTGCCTCCCAGTGCCTGTCTTAACTCTTCCCTGAACTCCACCTCACAATCACCCTTTTTTAACTTCCACCATTTAATCCTTGGCACTGCTTTCACACTCCTCCTCCACTTCTTGATCACCAACATCATCCTGTAGACCACCATTCTATGCTGCTTAACTAAACTTTCCTCAGTCACCACTTTACAGTCTCCAATTTCCTTCAGTCTGGCCCTCTTACATAGGATATAATCCACCTGTGTGCATCTTCCTCCACTCTTGTACATCACCCTATGCTCCTCCCTCTTCTTAAAATATGTATTCACCACAGCCATGTCCATCCTTTTCACAAAATCCACAATCATCTGACCTTCTGCATTCCTCTCCTTAACACCATACCTACCCATCACTTCCTCATCCCCTCTGTTCACTTCACCAATATGCCCATTGAAGTCCGCTCCAATCACTAGTCTCTCACCCTTGGGTACACTCACCACCACTTCATCCAACTCGCTCCAAAATTTTTCTTTCTCATCCATCGCACACCCAACTTGTGGAGCATATGCACTAGCAACATTCATCATTACACCATCAATTTCAAGCTTCATAAACATCACTCTATCAGACACTCTCTTCACCTCCAAAACACTCTTGGCATACTGTTCCATTAGGATAACTCCTACCCCATTTCTTCTGCCAACACTCTTGGCATACTGTTCCATTAGGATAACCCCTACCCCATTTCTTCTGCCATCTACACCATGATAGAACAATTTGAACCCGCATCCTATACACTTGGCCTTACTTCCCTTCCATCTGGTCTCTTGCACGCACAATATATCAACCTTCCTTCTCTCCATCATATCAGCTAGCTCTCTCCCTATACCAGTCATACTGCCAACATTCAAAGTTCCTACCCTCAGTACTACACTCCCAAACTTCCTCCTCTCTTCCTGCCTTAGGGCATGCCTTCCCTCTCTTCTTCTTCTTCGGCCAACAGTAGCCCAATTTCCGCCAGCACTCTGTTGGCTAAAAGTACTGGTGGCAGTCATTGTTAACCCAGGCCTCAACCGATCCGGTATGTAATTATGAAAAGTTCTCCGCATCAGTAATTTTTGGCAGAGGTTTTACGCCGGATACCCTTCCTGACGCAACCCTCCCCATTTATCCGGGCTTGGGACCAGCACAAAAAAATGCACTGGCTTGTGCATCCCCAGTGGCTGGGTTCATATTTCGTCCTCCTTATTCTCCCAAAAACCTCCCATTTCATACCAAACATTGTAATTGCCAGTTGCAAAAACAAATGGAAGTTTACCTTGGACTCTGGTGCAATAGTCCACTACCAGAAAGCCAAAGACATAATAATGGATCTAAGTGAGGCCTGTGATAGCAGATAAATGTGCCCTTTTATCAGCAACATGTAGAAAAATACCTGCTAAGGCATTAATGGCAAAATACATGTTCAACTATGACCCTGGTGCAGAAATACATCCATATAAAGCCATGCACATACTGAAGGATGTAGAAAATGTTAGTCACAGCCTGTAAGTGTGGACATATATCTTGCAAATATACCTTCTGTAGCAGTGACTCTGTAGGTCAGTTTGGGGTGGGAGGTTGGCATAATGGTTAAGGTGTTTACCTTACAGATGTAAGGTGCAGGGTTTGATTCTTACATGGGGTAATTAGCTAGTATTAAAATGGCCCTCAAGGGCAATTAGCCTAGTACTAATCTATGAACCACTGAACCTTGCAAACCATGCATTTTGGCACACACAGTCCTGGGTTCAAATCCAGTGGTGTGTAGCACTGGAATTATAGTATTGTGAGGCCACCAAATAATGACCGAGTCATGCACTCTGTATCCACACAATGCATATCAAATTAAATGATTGCATGTCAATGATGGAAGTCACAGGCCTGCAGACAGAAACACACTTCACATATTCCTATAGCAAAAGTATAAGTTCATAAAGTGTCATGTCATGCATTAATATGCATTCACAGTGAAATTCAGCTCAGGTACTGCAAATAAAAGCCACTAATATCAGGAGTGCACCATACAATTCTTTCAAACCCACAGTGCCAATTAGCACAGCTGAACACCTAACATACACATGTGAAGTACTTGCTTCCAACATGGAATGACCTCATACACACTCCATATTACTACCAGACTGTAACACATGGCCTGACAGTCACCAAAATGGTGGATATATTGTTATATTAATCCCCTATGTTGCTCAAGGACATGACAAACATGTGGCCTAGTACTCTGTAGTGATACTGTTGCCTAGCATACTTACCTTAGATATATGCCTTAACTGGACTGGAGAGGGTAGCCTCTCTCTGGCTCCCCCACTACAACAAGGCTGACACAGCTCCCAGAGTTAGTCCTACAGCTTGTTGTCCTCCAAAGTATTCACACTCTCTGCCTATACAGCCTGCAGCACACCCACCTCTATGCAAAAGTTGCTGCTATAGACCTACCCTCTGCAATGAAGTAGTCTCCTCACCCCAGTAATGTCCAGCATAACATATCAGAAAGAGGGTTCCTATTAGATGACCGAAGACGCAAAACAGGGAAAGAATTTGCTTGGCCGCTTCCGATACTTTGCTGTTTTTGGCACTGTAGTGCAATCTCGGAGTTGGTATATTTAAGTGGGGGGGCAAAGCCCCCCACTTTATGTATTCTTTCAAATTTTCTTTTTTTTTTTTTTTTTGGAACAACGACAAAAATCACTGTTCTGAGCTTTCGAGATTGTAAGCTTTCACTTACATGAGGTCAATTATTCATCGTTCACTTTTTTAAGCATTCGATGATATAATATAGACCCCAGAAAGGGCCCCTAAGCTAGATGAAGGCCTTATATATTGTACTGTGATTACAAGTCATTGGCTGGTGATAGTGCAAATCAGTTGTGTTGGCTGCAATTAGCATTTCAGAATCACAGAATGGTTAATAGGCAATCACCTGCTGATGAGAATCATGTTAAAAAGGCAAACAGGAACCATTATTAGGTACCCATATGGGGAACCATTCTGTATGAGACTTTCCTCACACAGAACACACATTTGTGAAAACTTCACTAGCACCACGTATCAGCAGAGGAGTACTGCACTCCATCAGGTATATAACCTTTTTTGTGTATAACAGGATGAAGAGCTGTGAATATATTTATGGGGAATAGGGATTACAGCATTAAGCATTTCTTTGAACTGCGATAATGACATGTCATTGATCTCCTGCTTTCTTACACCTACAGAGGACATACAATACATCAAGGGTGCATTGTTTTTTGTCATTGTGGCACACTTGTCTCATTGGACTGTCCCTTTATAGTGGTTGTAATAGTACATTGCTATTTGTTTGGCACTGTTCTTTTGACAAATTATTTGGGGGGTGGTTGCCCATAGGGGACACTACCATAGACTCCAGTGCTGGGTGTATGATCATACAGCAGTATCTGTCATGGCACACATAAGACTAGCTGACTATTGCTCCTATCTCAGTTGTATCTACACACTTAGTATGTTTGCACACTGTGGAGTATGATGCGTGAGCAAGCAGTGGATAGTGCCAAGCAGTTTGTCCTTGCTGTATCTCTACATTGTGTACTTCCACATATGCGATCCTGTAATGTGTTCCAATTTTGTTGTGTTTCAGGAATCATGTACTCTAGATGATGTGCACCTGTCTCAGATGCAGAGAATGAAATTATACTGGAAGGACTGCAGCAACATCATGACATCCTACTGTCCAGGTGTAGGCAAAACAGGGAATAGCAGGATGCATTGTGGGCTGACCTTGTCCATGACGTGAATGTCATGGGTCATCAGGGCAGGACATATGAGCAGGTTTGACACAGCACAATGGATATGATCAATGCTGCATGAGGAAGGGCAGCAGATGTAGCCAGGGATCATGGCGAGGCTGGTGGAGGGCCTGCAGTGGAATAACCACTCTCAATCACTGAGGAATTCCTGGTGAACCTAGGCATACATGACAGCTCCAGACATCCACCACACCACACATCTTGGATGTGGGTGCCACAGTTTCCACAGCAGAGGAGTGTGCAGGTAAGCTTAGTTTGATCAGCATTGTAGTAGTGTAGCATTCAGTGTGTCAGGGTGTGCATACTTTTACATGGGTGTCAAGTCTTTGTTCTTTGGGGGGTGGTTTAACCTCAGTTTTACTCTCATACTCAGAATGTGGATCGATGCAACAATTAACATAGTACCTACTGGAAATGTGAGATATATGGATGTATTACTTTGTTGTGCTGCAACTTGTGGTGGTACTGACATTACTTTTCCCTCAACTTTTCACAGGTCCGTTAGGCACTGGCCAAGCTTGTGGTCCTGTTCCTAGTAAGTATGACATTGTTTTTTTATAGATGTAAGTTTACAGCAGTGTAATCCCTAGACTGCCATCCCAGGCATGCTGCCTGCATTGGTGTACTGTCGGCATGATTGCCAACTACACACATATCTTCTGACTGTACACATGTTAGAGTCACACCTATGCCGTGTAGGTGTGACCACATTGATAGATGTGATGGTGTTGTCAGGACACTACAGAGTATCATATGTGTCAACTGTGCAGAATCTACACAAATGCGAATGTTGTACCTCACTGTTGCTGATGAGATTGCAGTGTAATGGGATGTTATTTTCAAGTAACTACAGCTGTTAGTGGGAGAAGTACTGTCCTCATGTCCTACTATATATGGGTAGGTTTTCATCAGGTCTGTCATGGTGATGACAGTGTATAGAGCCTTACATATATCACAACATAGTACTGCAGAACATAATAGTGCAGGTATTAATGTACTTCTTTTTTCATTGTTATCACAGGTGACCAGGGGGTTGGTGTCTGCCCCCTACACAACCTGATGTCAGTGTCTCCTCAGAGTCTGATGATGATGGTGGCCACAGTAAGGCACAGGCGGGGTTTTGGGGGCTGAATCTGTCCCAGAGGTTGACATCCCTCTTCTGCCCTCATTGTCACCATACACAGTCAGTATGCCCACACATACCCAGTCCCCGAAAGCCACAGATATTAGACAGTCATAGGGTGGGGACATCGAACAGGAAAGTGTGGCAACTATGTCTCCAGTGAGTGCAGACATTGGCCATAGCCAGAGAGCTGGTAAGGTCCCACACAGGTAGATTGACAGGGGTGCTTGCAGGAGGCCTGCTGTGTGTCCACCACCTGTTGCAGGTGTCACATCACAGGTCACTAGGCGCATGTTTAGGGCCATCATGGAGGTACAGGCACATTCTGAACAGAACACCAGATGTATGCATATGGTTATGGATGGAGCACAGTTTGACATCCATGACTGCCTCTGCCACATTGGGGACACCCTGGAGCAGTTCACTGATGCAGTGGACAAAATGTGGGCTGAGACAGTATCTGTCTTGGACCACACTTTGTGCTGGAACATGTGGTTGGAGATGAGCACTGGACTCGTGGATGTAGGTCAGCAGCTCCATCTGCTGAGAGTCCATGTGGCCATCCATAATCACAGTCCCGTAGTGGCAGTACATCCAGTGCTACAGAGGGGAGTGTGCTGTCTACACCACAACATGGCAAGCCATGGTCTCGTGGTCCTGGGCATTCCCGTGAGGGACACAGTCCCAGCTGACAGCAGTTACCATCACTTACTAGCACCGATTCTGACCTTGGACATGGAGTGGCCAGTGCAACTCTTGTGTTTAGATCCAGAGATGGTGGACTGTCAATTCTACCATGTACAGTCCAAAGCTGTCCAACATACACACATGTAGGGCTAGCAGTGAGCTTGACTGTGTACACACACACACACACACACACACACACACACACACACACACACACACACACACACACACACACACATGCAGACACACAAACACGGACACACACTCACACACCACTGTCAAATGCTGGTCACCTACAGACACACACAGCAAATTTCCATGGTACATCTTACCTGCTTCCCTTCCTGACTGACACACATGCTGTCAACCATTTGGGTCAGCCTAGGCCTCCTGCACCTCCGCACAACACCCTGTGCAAGTGATGAACCTGTGCCACATGCCTGTCATCCTCGCCATTGATCCCGGGAAATGAAGCTATGTGTCTGATCCACAGGGTGACTATATTAGGTAACATGGAATGTACTTGTGTAATGCAGTGTTGTTTTGCCAAGCCACTTGTAGTGGTTCCTGACAGATACTGTATGCTGGCATTTGCCACGAGAACACCACATACTTTTGTGTACCTTATGTTGTATGATATTGTAATGGTTGTTTAGTTACATAATGACAGATGTGTCATGGACATGTTTATATTTCTGTTTCAGGAGTCTGTTGGAATAACCTATGGATACACAGTGGCAATAAAGTAGCACAGGATGACATGTCAGCACAGAAGAAATATGTCTTCAGCAAGGTACAGCACTATAAGTGCATGGGTCGATAGGTTCATATGTGCATAACAGGCTAACAAGGACAATGGTGGCATTCAGCATACTCATGCACCCCTAATCTATGAAAAGGTCTGCTACCCTTGGTAAATATCACCAGATTTTTGGGAACTAACACATCTGCAAGCTGTGGTGATGGAGATGACCCATCTACAAATATCATGTGTCCAGTACAGACGGTTGCCCAACACCAGTTGTGATAGTTGTGTTCTGCATCCCATTGTGCAACCTACACATGATATGTGTCACAGCAGATGTGTGCTTCACATGCATGGGGGGCATGTTTCGTGTAGGGTGTACTATCTGTGTTACATACCTGTCTCTACAGCATGCACTATGTATAGCACAGTGATGTTGTGGGTGTGTTGAACAGGTGAGACATGTGTTAGTCCTGTCATGGATACGTGGGAGGTACACAGTGGGATCTGAAACCTCTCTGTATGAAACTATACACATCTCTTCCAAAGTACTGAGACATATTACACATGTATGTGACATGGACTCCATAGGACATGTTATCTGCACTATGTATTGGTGTACCATGGAACCTCTGTGGCTGCTACAGCTGTACAATATGCCTGTGTAGTGACATGGCAAGGGTGCCATTGCACACAATGATAGATGTGATGACTGCCCCATTCAGTATAGCAGTGACAGTCTGAGATTTACATCCCAAACCTGCCAGTATAAGTTGTACAACAGTGAATGTATCCCCACACCTTTCCGACCAGTGAAAGTCAAAGGCTACATTACTCTCTGTGTCCATAACTGCATGTGTAATGGCTCAATTGTGTGCGGTGTGCAGACACTACAGTATTTTGCAGGGGTGGATGATTTCCCACAAGATAATATTGTGCAGTCATTGGCATTTAGTCTTTGTCAGTAGCTCAGGCAACAACTGACTGTGTCTTAGACCATCCTGATAACTGCTGGTTCTGTGTGGGATTCACTGGCAGCTCCTAATATGCAGTCACCTACCAATGTACTCAGTCAGAGGTCACTGACAGTGGCTGTGACTACAGAGAGGGAATAGGTTGAAGGGGTACACCAATAATGGAGGATGGTGAACTCCACTGGTAAATTGCGTCATTGCAGTGTAGGTCTCCCAATGCTATCTTCCCAGAATATGACTGTCAGACACTTGCCTATCCACCAGCTGACATAATCCTCTGTAAATGATGTACACAGTTTCCAGCATGGCCTGCTGGCCTAATATTGTCATACACCTTGTCAGGCAATAGTTGGTGGAGTGAGACTTATGTCTAACATTCATTGTATAGTGTAACAGTCAATGGGCTCCACCGGCTACAGTCCGTAGGCATGATCTGCCCTTTAGCAGAAGTAACAGTATTTGGTCCAGTGTCAGTAGGTGTATGACAGTATTAGCGCTCATAGCCATGCTAATTCCTATCATGGCATTTCAGGTGACATGACTCAGAGATCTGGGGACTCTGCTTGGCACTACATGCTAGCGGTCCTCTGTGCAAGTAAGCATTGCAGTTACCTCCAGCATGTTGCAAGAAGAGAGTCATGCAAGGTGTCTGTACAGAGCAGAAACGCATTAGGGAAGTGTTATATGTAAACACTGTGTTGCTTAGTCATGCTGTGGCTCACTTGGCCAAAGGATGGTCCAGGTCCTTACCTACAATGCCCTGCAGCAGTGCTGTGACATCCCCACACGGGGAACCATTGTATTGCATCATGTGTTTACCAATATGGGTGACCACTACAGCCCCGCCCCCCGATGTGAGATCCTCCCTGGTGGGATCTAGCCACAGATCAAGTCTCCTTAGAACTACCAACATGTACCCCCCCTTTGCAGACAATACAGGCATATATGTCAAGAAAGCCATTTATTATCTCCTGCGGGATGGTTGACATAGATGACTGCACCTCCCCCTTCAGATGGTACAGGCAAGTATGCAGAGCTCTACACCCATGTGTTATGTCAACAGCATTACAACTGCATGAACCTGGCTGTACAGGACAGGAGGGACACAAGCTCATCATGGCTCAGCAAACCTGACTGGTGGACAACTGTCATTAGCAGTCTATGCAATACAGGTGGATATTGCTGTGTGACAGTTGGGGTGAGGGTGCCCCCTGACATGGAGTGATGTTGTGTAGACAAGGTAAGTGACAAAATTAGCCACCCACACAAAGCAGAACCACAATGCACAGTGTAGTTACATGTGTAATCTCAAAGGACAGGCCCAGATTGTTGCTGACTTCAGATGTCATGATGCCACATATGATGGGTCTATACTCATATCTAACCTGTACTCTCACACTGTCTGTGTCAACTACACTCCCTTGTCCCCACCACATGTGACACATTACATTCCTACAACCAGTCCCATAACTTCCATATTTACAGAGCAGTTTGCAACTGGCCTCTCAATGGAAGATGCACAGCATCTATTGCACATGCTAACATTCCAGGCTGCATCCCGTGTACTAACACTATTGGGAAACCCTTGCAGTCATACTGACACCACTGGCTGCACACCAGCTGAGTGGACAACAGCAACTGTTCTACTCTTGCACAGAGGTGGTGCATCCACTGACCAACATAACTATACACCCCTTTGTCTAAGTATCCATAGCTGTATGTTCACAGGGGCAATCATGGAGCTGATCAGCACACATATATGTGATCTACATACAGTTGACTGTACACAGTTTGGATGTATGACAGGGGGAGCATGACTGTTACATGTGGTGGACATTTCCAAGGCAGTCACCAAGGACCTTTGTGAGGGTACATCAGGGTGTACAACCCCTAGACTGAGCCAAGATATCTGACTATATCCCCCATTCAGACAACATTTACAAAGCACTCACTTAGGCATCCACAATACTGTCATTGTAGGTGTCACTAAGTGGCCCATTGATGGCACACATATGCAACATAGGGACATTAGCCTCCAGTAGCTGAACTATAAGCAGCAGTGCTCAACAGGGAGCAGTACTGGGTCCTCTACTGCTTGGAATCCATGTAACCATAATATACATGACTACTGAATGACTGTGGCTAACAATGTTGGCTGATGCCTGCAAACTGTGAGCACTCATAGAGTCTCTGTGGTACCAGACAGATCTATGTACCTGGAAAGTAGCACATCAGTCACAACACATGATGTACATACTCAGGGGTGAAAGAACTGGGCATGCAGACCTGGCCACACAGATGTACACCTAATATGCTTCAGATTACCATGTCTCTACAGTTGTGTGGCAGGAGTCAAATGGCATAGCTGAGGCCATAGTCACCAGTAAGTGCCACACTCATAACCTCCATGTACTCTTGTCTCAGCATGCCAATATCTGAGTGCAATGGCCATTTGTTGATGTACCTTTCCAAGCAGTACTGGCAATTGCACACAACAGTATGGTCCCTCACAAAGACACTTTATGTCTTCAGTATGTGTTCAATGGGGATCATCTGCAATGAGTATCATTATTGCCTGTGGCATATAGACTACTCAGAGGTGATCTGTGCCTTGCATACAGGGCAATGTGTGACCCTGCTCAAATGTATATGTTGCCTGTTTGTAGGAAGTATAGTAGATGGATGACTCACTGTAAGGACATTCACCTAGTATGTGATGTTAGTACTACATGCTTATGGGAGAGATTTGTCTAACAGACTTAAACACACCCTTGGAAGAGAACCCTGCCTAATGGCACACAGAGGACCTCAGTGCACCTCAGCATATGCCATCTGTATGGTTGGCTGGGTGGCCTTCATCTCAACACAGGGAATCTGCCTGTGTCCCTCTTGGACTTGGGCACTATGTGCTGATCCTGTAAGTGCAGGTATAAAGATGTCTATGATTGTGAGGGCTGTATGGCCATTATGCTAGTTAAGTCCAAATGTCCTATAGTTTCATAACATTATATAAAATGCTCTAACAGGCTGACACAAAAACATGGCTACATTGAGGCTAGCACCACTTCCAATCACTGCATACAGGGCACACCAAGGCACACAGATAGTGCAAGTTGGCTGTATGTAGATGTGAACACTTACCTATGTAATGGTACACACTACAGATCACAGTATGTCTTGCACGCAACACATCTCATGTCTGCCAGTACTATCAGTTTAAGACATATTATGCTTGATGACATAAGTAGGCCTTGTTGTGGTCTGTCCTTTGGGGGGCCACATCAACCACTACAAATAAAACACTGCAAAACCCTACCTATTTCTAGGATACCATTTTTATGCCATATGGATACACACACACACACACACACACACACACACACACACACACACACACACACACACACCAAGTGATGAGAGTGAGATTAGAACCCTTACCTATCTAGTCTTATACACTATAGATCACAGTACTTATTGCATGCACCACAGCTTAATTCTAATACTATACTTCTGCTTGTGCTTCAACAAAGTATTAGTTTAAGGGTGTGCACACGTATGCAACCAGCTTATTGTACGTTTTTTTAATTTTTATATTTTTTCCCCTAACAGATTTGCTTTTCAGTTGAATTGTGGAGGTTATAGGTCAAATTAAAGATGGGAAAAGTTTTGAAATTATTTATTGTGGTCTCATATTTTTATATCACAAAAACCTGGCATTTTAACAGGAGTGTGTACACTTTTTATGTCCACTATATATGTGTTATGTAGATATATGGAGAGTGTCTATGTATCATTTTAATATATATATAGCTATATATAACAAGAGAAGAGAGTGTGTTGAGTAGATGGAAAGAGTATTTTGAGAGGCTGATGAATGAAGACAATGAGAGAGAGAGAAGGTTGGATGATGTGGGGATAGTGAATCAGGAAGTGAAACAGATTAGCAAGGAGGAAGTAAGGACAGCTATGAAGAGGATGAAGAATGGAAAGGCTGTTGGCCCAAATGACATACCAATGGAAGCATGGAGGTGCGTAGGAGAAATGGCAGTGAAATTTTTAACTAGATTGTTTAATGAAATTTTGAAAAGTCAGAGGATGCCTGAGGAGTGGAGAAAAAGTGTTTTGGTACCTATATTTAAGAATAAGGGTGATGTGCAGAGCTGCAGTAACTACAGAGGGATAAAATTGATCAGTCACATCTTGAAGTTATGGGAAAGAGTAGTAGAAGCTAGGTTAAGAAGGGAGGTGATGATTAGTGATCAGCAGTATGGTTTCATGCCAGGAAAGAGCACTACAGATGCACTGTTTGCTCTGAGAGTGTTATTGGAGAAATACAGAGAAGGTCAGAAGGAGTTGCATTGTGTCTTTGTAGACTTGGAGAAAGCATATGACAGGGTGCCTAGAGAAGAGTTGTGGTATTGTATGAGGAAGTCGGGAGTGGCAGAGAAGTATGTAAGAGTGGTACAGGATATGTACGAGGGTAGTGTGACAGTGGTGAGGACTGCAGTGGGAGTGACAGATCCATTTAAGGTGGAGGTGGGATTACATCAAGAATCAGCTCTGAGTCCTTTCTTATTTGCAGTGGTGATGGACAGGTTAACAGATGAGATCAGACAGGAGGCCCCATGAACTATGATGTTTACAGCTGACATTGTGATCTGTAGTGAGAGCAGGAATCAGGTTGAGGAGACTCTGGAGAGGTGGAGATATGCTCTAGAGAGCAGAGGAATGAAGGTCAGCAGGGCTAAGACAGAATATATGTGTGTAAATGAGAGGGAGGGTAGAGGAATGGTGAGGATGCAGGGAGTAGAGTTGGTAAAGGTGGACGAGTTTAAGTACTTGGGATCAACAGTTCAGAGTAATGGTGAATGTGGAAGAGAGGTGAAGAAGAGAGTACAGGCAGGGTGGAATGGGTGGAGAAGAGTGACAGGAGTGATTTGTGACAGACGGGTACCAGTAAGAGTGAAAGGGAAGGTCTACAAGAGGGTAGTGAGACCAGCTATGTTATATAGGTTGGAGACAGTGGCATTGACAAAAAGGCAGGAGTCAGAGCTGGATGTGGCAGAGTTAAAGATGTTAAGATTTGCACTCGGTGTGACTAGGATGGATAGGATTAGGAATCAGTATATTAGAAGGTCAGCTCATGTTGGACAGTTTGGAGACAAAGCAAGAGAGACGAGATTGCATTGGTTTGGACATGTGCTGAGGAGAGATGATGGGTATATTGGAAAAAAGATGCTAAGGATGGAGCTGCCAGGTAAGAGGAAAAGAGGAAGGACTAAGATAAGGTTTATGTACGTGGTGAGAGAGGACATGCAGGCGGTTGGTGTGACAGAGCAAGATGCAGAGGATAGGAAGAAATGGAAAGAGATGATCCACTGTGGCGACCCTTAATGGGAAAAGCTGAAAGATGAAGATGATGATTGGTATATATCTATTTAACACTACATAGCAATAGATATACTATGTATGTGAGAGAGAGATATTGGCAGACGGATATGTATATGTATATGTCTGAATGTATATACATATTTATACAGAACAGGTCATTTTGATGTAGGGGCAACAGAATTGCAATCATTTTAACTAAGTATATGGGCATGCCTAGTGTGACTGTCAGTACTTAGAAAGTGACTCCAGGCCACACCTACCCATACTGCAGTCTGGGGGTTTTGTGTGTTACAGACATTAACATCTGCCCATGTTTCTGCAGTACTGCTCTTTACTCAAAATGTCCATGGCATTCCTCAGCTGTCTGCTGTACTTACTATGTGACTGAGGTTCATAATGTTATACCACACACAGACTGACAGTCTTGCATACCTCTCAACTGTACAGATTTTCACAGAATGTTCAGATTTTTACCTCATATTTGTGGTCTGTTCCTCATATATTTGTGGTTTTCTGGTAAATTATTGAATATTGAAGTCAATAAATAATACTAAATAAAGACAAACATTTGAATTTCAGACTTGATGTCTGTAAGGTAAACATTCTAACCATTATACCAACACCCAACCTCAACAACAATCCTTCAGAAAATATGTACTAATGCAAAACCTTTATTTCTAGCACTTTCTAGGTTTATAGGAGCAATATTTAAATTCTGTCCTTATTTTTAGCATTTGGCCCACCATTCTTTCTGGCTTTGTCCAGATTTCCTGCACTATGAGGCTGATAGGTATGACAGTCTGTGAAAACACCAATATAATAATACCTCACATGCAAAAGATGTGAATACTTCTGGATTAGAACCATCAACACCATTACCCATGCTAACTTCCCTGGTCCACTGAGCAACACAGGTTGCCAGACAAAGAGAGTCATTCATCACACAATCAACAGTATAAATATGTACGTTGTTATTCCTGCATTATAGGGCGGCCACGGTGGTGCAGCGGTTAGCATTGCCGCCTCACAGCAA